>NW_007729604.1:4878-14343 GCF_000696425.1 Galeopterus variegatus
TTGCCCATTGGTGGGGTGTTTTCAGTTTTCGTTCCAAGTAGACTCACTTGTGCTAGGTAGACTCAGTAGTTCTGGGTAGACTCAGTAGTACTCGGGGGCATTGGCAGCTACATCTGTGGCTGGTGCTATGTGCATGGCTAGGCCTGTGCAGGAGGGTGGCACTTTGTGGGTGGCCAGGGCAGCTGGGGCTGCATGGGTGGCTGGTTTATGCTGCACAGGTGGCTGGGTGGGTGGGGCCTTGTGGGTGGCTGAACAGCTGGACCAAGGCAGGCAGGTGGGGTCATGTGGGCAGCTGCGTGGTTGGGATCATATGGGCAGCTGGAAGGCTGGAGCCACACAGGCTGCTGGGTGAGACTGTGTGGGCAATGTGGGCCACTTGGTGGGGTGTGCTGTGCAAGATGAAATCCCATGCAGGGAGAAGGGTCACTGCTCTGGGACTAGGCAATGGTGCAGGCAACCACCGCGGTGGTGGGGGCAGGCTGAGGCAGCAGCAGGAGGAGATTCTCCTCCACTGGGAAGTGCTCACCACTAAGCAAATTCTTTCTGCTACAAGGGAGAATTCCTCCTGGCTGGTCCTGTCATTGGAGACATGGCAGTGGCTGAAGCCACGTGCCTCTTTCTTCTCTACACAACTCTGCTTGGTTCCCATGATCCATAGGGTCCTCACCTGGCTCCTGCTGCCCTCCCATTCTCTCCACCCGATGTTCTCCCCCATATTTAGCTGTCCATTCCTTGCTCTGGTCCCTTTCTGTGGGAGGACCACTTGTTGGGTACCTCTAGTCTGCCATCTTCTGCAACATTATTTGTAATGGCAAAAGACTGGAAACCACCGAAACTTCCATCATAAGGGAAACAATTGACTAAAGTATGAAAAATCCACACAGTGAAGCACAATACAGCTATTAAAAAGAGCAAAGAATATATATATATATACTGATATGGAGTGATATCCAGGATACACTGGTAAAAGAAGAGAAAATATCACTTGCAAAGTGGTGCGTAGTGTACCACCTTTTAAATAATGAAGAGGGAAAAATACACACATGCACACACACACAGAGAGAAACATTTGCTCATACTTTCAAGCAGAAACACAAGAAGAATAAACCAGTGGGAGAAATAGTGGGAGGAGGAAGGAGAGAATGAGAGGTGAAAAGGTAATTGAAATGAGATCTCTCTAAATGTGAGAGAAACATTTGCTCATACTTTCAAGCAGAAACACAAGAAGAATAAACCAGGGGGAGAAATATTGGGAGGAGGAAGGAGAGAATGAGAGGTGAAAAGGTAATTGAAATGAGATCTCTCTAAATGTATCTTGCTATAAAGATTTGGCTTTGGAATCATTTAAATATTTTACATGCTCAAAAAAATTGATTAAATCAAAAGGAAGGGAAGAAAGCTTTTGCTAAAATTTGAAAACAAATCAAAACAAGTAATAAATTATATATCAAATTGATGGTGCACCACGAAGATAAAAGAGTTATTTCAAGTTACGTTTGGATGCAGCATTTGACTGTACATCATTAGTGGAGTATATTCCAAGGTCAAACAAGAACTACAAGGAAAATTGAGTGCTCATTCAGTAGTTTTTTGTTAGTAGCAACATTGGTATTGTAATTTTGAAATTATTATATGTGCATTGTAGTTTAAAAGGTCATTATAGCAATAAAAATTATTATTAGGAATCCAGATGTTTAGTGTAACAGAAAAGACACAGAAATGTAAAACTGAAGAAGTTAAGTCAAAACCCAATGATGTCAGATATGAAGTGGAACTATTATTATGAATTTTTGAGACTTTTTCTTTTTAAAAACTATGTATTTTCTAGGTTAATCAACACAAGCAGTAACAATAGCAATGAGCACACCACTTCCCACTAAAACAAAGCAGGACTTGTTAGAGAAATGGCTAAGTCTGAAGTGGAGGCAGGAAATGCATGCGTTGATCCTGGGGCATCTTGTACCAGAAAGCAAGGATGCTATTAAAGACTGATGGGGTCACGTCAAAAAGCCAACTTGTGGGGCTCCCACTGGCCTAAAGGATGGAAAAATTTAAGCTTCAAAAAAATAATGACTGTAATTGATTAAAACATAACAAATATATAAAAGTTCAATGAGTTTATAATGATAACAGAATGAGATGGAGAGAGAGAGAAGAGAAAAAGAGAGAAACAATAACAGTTCATAAAAAAAATTATTGGGCACTCTTGAAGGTGGCTAGGGCACCAATTCCTTACTCTGAGAACTGGTAATTAAAGGAGGAGAATTAAACATTTATCCATATGAACTGTATTTCCAGGTTAGTAAATAGTATTAGCTGAGGAGGGAAAGTTTTTCTTTACAGGAGAATTTCAGCTAATACATTTAGAAGGAATAATAGACTAAACATGGGAGAAAAATCACAATTCTCAACCCCTTATTGAATGACTGGTGCAGAGATAAAACTAATGCGATACCCAGTGGAGAATGGTTGAAGGAGAAATTTACCATGGAGGGGTCAGACTGCCATCACCTGAACCCAATGACCAATCTCAGCATCACTGAATGTGGGACAACCAGATCATGCACTTTTTGATGAGGTGCGATAGAAAGTACACCTATAAATAGGATACAATAGAAAGCACCGCCTTTCGACCTAACTTTCAGTTTACAGGAGAAATGCACAAATAAATGAGTTGGATGACTCCAGAAGAAAGGAGTCAAACAAATGCAGAATGTAGAACATTCTATAGGAAAACTGATCCAGTTTCTAAAACGAGTCAAGGACATAAGGAAAACAGGGGGTACGGGGAGGGGGTGGTGTAGGTTATAAAAAGACTTCAGAGCTGTGATAATCAAATGCAATGAGTGGAGAAAATTGAGTGTAAATTGACTAATCATTTTTATTTAGGAATTTTTGAGTTAAGTTAGATGTGATGATATAGGAAATGGCCTTATTTTTAAAAAATTATCTGCAGAAGTATGTCAGTGTGAAATGACGTGGTGTAAAGGATCTGGTTTAAATGGCAAAACAAAGCAGAGAGGAAGGAAGGGAAGGAGAGAGGGGTAAGGAATTGTTATATAAAGCAACTGTGATGAAATCAAATGTTGCTATTGTTAAATCTGAGCAATAGATCTATGAGTTAATTATACTGTTTACTATTTTTAGGGTAGCGAAATTATTCTGCACCATACCCTAATGGTGAACACACAGCATTATGCATTTGGCAAAACCCATAGAACTGTACAGCACAAAGAGGGAACCCTAATGTATGACTGAGTTAATAGAAATAACATATCCATATTGATTCGTAATGGTAAAAAGTGTACCACACTAATGTAACACGTTAATAACAGGCGAAACTGTGTGTGTGTGTGGAGTGCGGGTGGGAACTATCTCAACTTTTGCTCTATTTCTCTGTAAACCTAAAACTGCTATAAAAATAAAGTCTATTACTTAGAAAAAAAAATGTTAAAAAACAACAACAACACAGTAATCATTGAAGAACTTTGCCAGAACGATTTCAGATGATCAATATATTGCCTCTGGATAGACCATCTGGTCATGCCTGTGCTGATAGTGGCTTTTCCCAGACAGGCCAAAGAAGTAAATGCAGACGGGGGGGACATGTGCTCCTTTGGAATTGCTGTGTCTTCGTTATACACTAAATAGACATTTTATTTCAAAACTTTACTTTAACTAAACAGGCTGATTCAAGGAGTTCATTAGAAAAAGTGTCCTACAGTTCCTAGACTTGCGGTGGCTGCCTAAAATATACCGTGTTAAACCAAGCAACTTGGTTTGTTCAGTCCCAGAAAGGAATATTTCTTTAGTACAGGAATATAAAAGAACAAATGTTTTTATGACCTAGACTTTAAAAAAAAAAGTTAACATATGAATGTGGGGAACCCTATTGGATTGGGAGTAAGAACTGGGTTGTGTTGGTAAGGAACTTTGTGGCTTTTAGCGAGTTACCTCACGGTCCATAAGACAGCGTCAAGGGGATTCCCAAATCCATTGCATCTTTGAATACACCGTCTCAGGAGGTAGTGAGTTTCCCCTCACTGGAGGTGCATGAACAGAACATAAGCTAGAACATGAGCTAGAAGACAGAACACGGAGCTAGAAGACCATTCCTAAAGGCCTTTGACTCTGAGATTCCCTGATTCTCTGACTCAGTGGCCTGTTTAATACATGCATTGCCCACTGGAATGTCAAATGTATGTTTTAAGCCAAAGAACATTAGGGATGTGTTCTTACAGGTAAATAAAAAAGCTCCCTGGGGTGACAGGAGGCTCCTGTTCTATAACTGGATCCGTCGCCTTACCCCTTCTGTCTGGTGTACTTGCTTCTATGGAATGCAGTAGCTTATTTCTGGATTGACAGATCAATACTTGATTTTCTAGAGCAGCGATTCTGGAGCACACTGGAGAGTATAGTCCAAGAATTACCTTCTGTCTGGTGTACTTGCTTCTATGGAACGCAGTAGCTTATTTCTGGATTGACAGTTCAATACTTGATTTTCTAGAGCAGCGATTCTGGAGCACACTGGAGAGTATAGTCCAAGAATTCCTGAGGGATCCTGGAGGCCCTTTCAGGGGGGCCTCCCTTTTCTAACCTATCTGTGCAAAGCAGGATTTTCTTCATATACTAAAACCAAGAGCCACCTATTTGGATGCAGAAGCAGAGATGAGAACCCAGCTGTCCTTTATTATACCTGCCATGAAGAAGATTTGCAAAAATGTGGAACATTGGCCCTCTTCTCACTAAATTGTTTTTGTTTGGGAAAATATAGTTATTTTTTAATAAAATGTGCTATTTAGGTTAACAAATAATGGATTTATTATTGTCATTTTTAAATGATTAGATACATATATATTTTTAATTTCCTCAATTTTAATTTCTAGTAAGGTAAATATTGGCAAATATACCACATAGGCAAAAGCTCTCTGTGGTTCTCAGTAATATTTGAGTGTACAGGTGCTGAGATCAAAAAGTTTAAGAACCACTGTTCTAGAGAAATCTGACCCCATTTAACTTCTGCCTCTTCTCAGTAAGCACAACACTTAATCCTCCCAACAGTTCTTTAAGAAAGACACAGATGAAGAAATGGAGTCTCAGAGGGATGGAGCTGTTTGTTCAGGGACACACGAGAGAAAGTGGCAGAGCCGAGTCCAATTCAGGTCAGTCTGATTGCAAAGCTGAGCCTATTAACCACCAGGACAACGCAAGCTCTTCCTCCCAAGGCTGCATCCGGTCTATGCTTTCACTATTCACAATCCGATCAGATGAGAACGCACAAAAACTGTGGCTGTAACCCATCCAACTTAACTTGTGGTCATCACCACAACCCCGGCTTATTCTTCACATACCTAGTTGATTTAACTGATTCACTGTCAGTTAAGTCGTCTGCTAAAGCAATAGTGAATTTGCACAGGGTGCCCATTACCATGTCTCCAATTGCAAGGACCACCACCCACACATTTTCAAGGTGGTTTCAACATAAGGGAATTACTTATCAGACATAGCAAGAAGTCCACAGGGAAGGCAGGGTGCAGGCTCGGTGTGCTGTGGCTCTAGCCTCGTTTCTCTGTCCCTCTCACCTCTTCTGTTGTTGGCTGAGCCTCAATCCTATGGCTAGATGCAAGATGTCAGCAGTAGTTCCAGGAAGCATATGCAGAAATAAGCACTTCCATAAGGAGAGCTCCATCTCTTTCTTGGCTATCTTTCTGGGAATGACAAACCTTTCCCAGAGATCTTCACCTCAGCAGACTTCCCTTCTCTTCTCAGTAAACAGGATTAGTTCTCATGCCTGTTTTAAATCAATCACTGGGAAGGAAAACTAGATCTGTGAAAGACTTTGACTTATTATCTTTGGGGATAATAGATGATGGGGAATCAACCACAAATTGTCCACTGATTTTATAAATGACAAGTTCATACAGTGACAATGGCCAGACACAGGTGCAGTATCTCACTGATCACTGACTACAGCAAGTTCATCTCTTGACATCGTCTCTCAGTGGTTGGAGACTATCACCAGGTGAGCTGGCAGCCAGGTGCAGCAGCCTCGGTGCCCTATAGCACTGCCTCAATATCCCTCTTCCTACTCGACAGCCAGGCTCTAGTGATTGTTGGTGATGTCAAAGTCCTTTTAATTCAACTCTAATTGATTTCCTAATGACATTGCCTTGGCAGGCAAATATACTTGTTTGCTGTCCCCAGAACAGCATGAAATGTTGTAATTTTCCAGAGCAACATTTCAGTTGAATAAACGGTCATATTTCCATTTCCTGAATGCACGTTCAGAGGTGAGAAAACTGTGTTTGCTTTGAAGAAAAATTAGCATCAATCATAGGCTGTGTGAAAAGTCATCTGACAAATTTAGGAAGGTTGATACATGCAAATATTTGCTTCTGTTCTCAAGTCTCATTGCAGAGCTATAGACACTTAGCCTTTGTTCTAAAAGAGCCTCTTTGAATAGATATAAATGGACTGAATTTCATCTAAAGCTCAAACCCAGAGCAACACTGCCAGGCCGCAAATTGCTTCTCCCGGGCTCCTTACAGTGTTATTTCTGGAGGAGCTGTGGTGTGGGTAACTCTCACAGCACACACTGATCTGTAACCAAAGACAAATGGGCAGCCTTTGGGCACCAGCTCCTACCATCACCAACCAACAATCCTCTTGTTTCAGGGTTTATCTAATGTTCCACATGGATGTGTTACCTTGTTAAGAAAAACACAAAAAAACAAATTGGAGGATCAATAAGAGAGGGTCAAATTGATGTGAGTGAGGCCCAATGGCAGAACCAGGACCATCAGGCTTCCTATGGACCCTCAGATAAAGACCCAAAGCCTTAACATGGGGGATGGCCTGACCCCACTCACGGGCCCAGCCTCCTCTCCCACTTTTCTCCTTGGTCTCTGAACCTAATCACGTTGACTTTCCTTAGTTCCTTCCCGACCGAGCCTTTCTACATGCTGTTCTCTCTACCGGGAATGCTTCTCTCCCCTGTCTTTGCCGACAAACTCCTACCAGTCCCTCAGGCCCAGTTTAAACATTACTTCATCAGGAAGGTCTCTGTGACCTGCTCCCCCCCAACCCCCCTCCTCCCAACCAGCTTGCATGTCCCTGTCTGCTATGGTTTGAATGTACATATGTTGGAACTTAAACCCCAAGGTATTAAGAGGTAGGGCCTTTTGGAAAGTGATTAAGTCATAAAGTCCCCACCCTGGTGAATGGGATTAATGTCCTTATAAAAGAGGGTTCAGAGAACTGCCTTGTCCTTCCTTCTCTTCTGCCATGTGAGGACACAGCGACGAGACGCCACCTTGGAAGCAAAAAGCAAGCCTTTGCCAGACACTGAGTCTGCCAGTGCTTTGATTTTGGACTTTTCAGCTTCCAGAATTGTGAGAAAATTCTGTTCGTGATGAATTACCCAGGCTCGTGTATTTTACTTTAGCAGCCCAAGTGGACCAAGACACTGTCTCTTTCAATGTACTTGGCCAACTGCACTACCTAGTTGTTAGTGTGATTATTTGGTGTCTGTCTGTCTCCCCATCCCTATAACAGAAATATCCATACAGAGAGGACCCAATTTTGTGTAGTTTACTGCTCAAATTCTAATACTTATCACAGCACTTGGCACACAGTTGGCTGTTGATAAATTTGTTCGAGGGATGAATGTCTGCTTTATGGTTCTCCTGAATTACTTCAGAAAGAGTTGATTGTTCTCTTTTCAGAAATTGTTTATAGTGGGGAATGGATCCTCATGGGGTTGTCCCAAGTATTTCGTGTGACAGCCAGAGCATGCACGTTCCTCCCTCTTCCCAGTGCACGTTCATCCTGCTTTCTAGGACTCTCGTGGACAGAGGTTGAGTTTGGCACCTTTTCCAAACTCTTATTATTCATCTTCACCCTCATGTACCAGAAAATGCTCCTTTAAGAATCCCCTTCTCTTCCAAGATGTACCAGTAAACTAGTCTACAAGACTCCAAAACTTTCCCTTTATTAGTTATCTGTTTCTGCATAATGAATTACTTCAAAGTATAGCATCTTAAAAGAACAGGAGAAACTTAATGTCTTATAGTTTCTGTGGATCAGGAAATCCTGAGCATGTTAGCTGGATGGTTCTGGCTCAGGGTCTGTCATGAGGCTGCAGTCAAGATGTTGGCCTGGGATGCAGTCAGCTGAGGGCTTGACTGGGGCCAAACAATCCACTTCCAAGGTAGCTCACTTACATGACTGGTTAGTCAGTGCTAGCTCTTGTTAGGAGGCCTCAGTTCTTTGTCATGTGGACTTCTCCAGAGGGTTGCTTGAGCATCCTCTCAACATGGCAGTTGACATCTCCTGGGGCAAGTGATGCAAGAGTGAAAGCAAGAAAGAAACTACCATGTTGTTTATGACTTAGCCTCCAAAGTCATACTCCTTCATCCCCACAATATTTTGTTGTTTACAAAGCTCAGACCTATTTGAGGTTGAAGGGTCTACACAAGGGTGTGAATATCATAAGGTAAGAATCATTGGAGGCCATTCCCATAGACTTACTTAACTTTAATTGGACCCAGCCTCATTTTTGCACATCAAACTTACACTCTCCTGCTCAACACCCTCCAATAGCTTCCCATAACACATGAAATAAAATCTAAAGTTCTTATCAAACTTCTTGCCTCAACGCCCAATGTAATCCAGCCCCTCTGAGATGAGAGGTGCTCAGTTTCCACGGGTTTGCGTTTCAGGACACTCCTCTGGGTTTTACAACACTCCCCCAGGTCTCAGGCCCCTCCTTTAGTCCCTCCCCTAGAAGAGAGTTACTGTTGCCTGTTGGACCTATTTTTGGTACCAACATGGAGAGATTGAGACCAGGATGGGCAGACTTATGCAAATCCGGTAGCTGAGCATGCTCAGTAAAAGGAATTTACACAGGCTTATATGGTCCCAGTTACCAAGCATGCTCAGTGGAAGGGATTTTATGCTTTGAATGATCTCCCATTAGGGATGCTAAAGAGCACAGAGCGTTCTCTCTTTTTTTTTTTTCCTTTTTGTCTTTTTTTTACTGACCGGTAACGGGATCGCAACCCTCGGATTCTTGAGTATGTTCAATGCACGTGATAGAATTTGACCAATGAACATGCCCTAAAAGGAAACCAACTGAGCATGTGCAAGACTATGTTACATAACTGGAAACCACCCCCTTAGTTGAATATCCTCCCGCACCACACTCAGCCAGTGAGCGGGAACCGGTCTCCACATGGGATCCGAACCCTCAGCGGAAACCACCCCCTTAGTTGAATATTCATTAGATATCATGAATATGTAGTATATAGCCAATTTATAAAAGTGGAATCCTGATAGAAGATGGGGTTGTTGATCATTTTCCTAGGGCCAACCCACACTTACCTTGAGGTGTCTATTTCTTACTTTTTGTGTCAAACTTGTCTTTAGCAGGCTGCTGTTCACTTTTGGGCCAGCCTGTATTTTGTG
>NW_007729604.1:14377-16791 GCF_000696425.1 Galeopterus variegatus
ACTCAGCCAGTGAGCGGGAACCGGTCTCCACATGGGATCCGAACCCTCAGCGGGAGCGCTGCGGCACTCCCAAGCGGCGCACTCTCCAGTGCACCACCGGGCCGGCCCCACAGAGCGTTCTTGAATATGTTCAATGCATGTGATAGAATTTGACCAATGAACATGCCCTAAAAGGAAACCAACTGAGCATGTGCAAGACTATGTTACATAACTGAGAACCACCCCCTTAGTTGAATATTCATTAGATATCATGAATATGTAGTATATAGACAATTTATAAAAGTGTAATTCTGGTAGAAGGTGGGGTTGTTGATCATTTTCCTAGGGCCAACCCACACTTACCTTGAGGTGTCTATTTCTTACTTTTTGTGTCAAACTTGTCTTTAGCAGGCTGCTGTTCACTTTTGGGCCAGCCTGTATTTTGTGCCAAACTTTAAGTGTGTATTTCTGGCTTTTGTGTTAAACTTAGTGTGGGCCCTGCTCGGGCTCCAGAGCCAGGCCACACTCTCTCTGTGAAGTCTGTTCTTCTTTGCTCTGTATTAAATCTATTTTCACTTTCTACTGTGACTCTGCTCTTAAATTATTTCTTGTGGTGGAGTCAAGAACTTCGTAGAAGACAGGGTAGGTTGAAGCTGGCCATGGGGCCTCCCCAGACCCTTCCTCCAGCATCACCTCCCTACCGCTCCAGCCTCATATCCTGATTCCTCTCTCTCACTCACTTTACTCCAGCCACATTGGACTTCATCTGTTTCTCAAACACACTAAACTCTTTCCCCTTCCAGAGCTTTGCTGTTTCTTCGATCTGGAAACTTCTCCCAGACCCCTGCATGGCTCCCTCCCACACCTCATGTCATGGCTCACCGCAGATGTTTGCTTCTTCCACCTCCTAGGGAGGCCTTCCATCACCACTGTGTTTTGGATTAGCACTCATTTCCACCCCTTCACTCTCTATCCCTTTCCTTGACCTTGTGTTTCTGAATAGCAATTGTTACAACCTGAAATTATATTGCATTAACAAAAATAGTGTCTTCCCCACAATGAGTGTAGGGACTATTTCTGAAGTATTGGCTGCTCTAGCCCCAGTGTTTAAAACAGTGCCTGGTACATGCTACATACTCAACTGATGTTTGCTGAATAAGTAATTGATTGAATAAATAAATCTGTAAAAAGAAGAGGTTGGACTAGATTAGTTTGTGGACTGGTGCTGCTCTGAGAACTGTTTTGTTACTGGTTCATGACCAGAAAGTGCATAAATTGAGAGTAAACCCTGAGAAATTTTATGGCAATTTGACAAAGCTGTGACATCCAAGCTCACAAGCACTGATCTTATTGAAGCAGGTAGAAAGTCTCCACCACAGACCCATTTGGGTGTTGTTGAACTTGTATGGTGAAGCACCTGTGGTGTATGCTGCAAATGAGTCATCCATAGACCACTTTAAAACGGATGATATTTTAAAGTTAGCTTGTCAGCTGTGATCCCAAGTGAATAGAATCCAGGTTCCATTTATGCCATTGAAAAATTATTTAAGTGCAATTATAGCTTCTGGGGATAAATGGTGACTGATGAAGAATTAAAGATAAATTCTGAAATCACAGCATCCCTTTCTTCATGTTAAATAAAATGAGTGCAGTGAGTTGTACCCTGTCCTCTGCAGTCCACACCCTGATTTTCAAAGTTTAGGTCAAGACTTTGTTTTTCTTCTCAAATAACGACATGGTGGAACCCTCATGTAAAAGTATCAGCCAGAGAGTACAAAACACAAAATCCAAGCTTCGGTGTTGTGCCGGGCTAGATGCGCCATTAAAAGAGCTTTTGAGATGCCTCCTTGGACTATAGTATTTGGATGCAAAATTGTATTTTCTCAAGTTGCTATTTAAAATGAGATTTCACTGTTTGTATGTGATTTTTGAAACATAATTTAAGTATTTTTGAAGCCATCTCTCTATCCTGTAGTTGTTTACTTTTGTTGAATTTCTTCCATGTGTAAATTAAAACTGGATGGTGTTTATCCTCTTGGAGCTCATCACTAATGTGAAATGAGCTATTCGTGTGTCTGCTCCTACCTCCTGAAGTTCACAAAGCAGTGAACAGATTCTTCATTCATTCTCACCACTGGTACCTTTCTTGCAGACGCTGAATGTTCTGCCTCTTGCTTCTGTCTTCCTGAGTGTTCAAAGCCTCAAGAAACCCAATTTCTGTCTTCTTTGGGTGGTATTCTAGCTCATACCCTGGGTTTTTAGTTTCCATGAAAATTCTTCAAGGTGAATTTCCTAGCAAAAAAAAAGACTTTTTCTAGCATTAAAGAAGAAAACTGACTAGCTGATTAGCCTGGAGGGCTCCCTTGAACGGAGGTGGAATTGAGGAGGAGATGAGAGCCCCCGTGTGCTTTTGGAAGGTGAGCTCTATTGTGTGG
>NW_007729604.1:17639-25141 GCF_000696425.1 Galeopterus variegatus
GTGTACAACCAATAAAAAGCCTGATGAAGTAATTGGGTGGGGTTGTCTTTCTTTCTCTCTTCTTTGACCCTTCCCCCTTCTTGTGATTGTAAAACGTTAAGCTCTGCTGGCCATCTTTGGAACACATTTTCAGGGCTACCTGGTCTATGTGTCTCCCTAGTTGTAATCATCATGGTGGCTCAATAAATCCTTGCTATGTGTATTTGGTCTCTGTTTCTTTTTAGGTCGACAGAATCATTCTAACTGCACATCAAATCTGCAAGCAAGCAGCTCAGCCATGTCAGTATATCCCAAACCCTGTGATCTCTGAGAAGTGTGCTGGACAGAGGCTGTTCAGAAGACATGCTAACCTCACTCCCTGTGACGCTGGCTAATGAGACTGGAGATAAGTTCTGAATCAATTCTTTCTCCTGGGTTCCAGGATCTTCACAAATACAGACCGACTCAGCAAGAAGTAAGTCCTGGAGTGGAGGGACTTTTCCCAGGTGTCCTCGGTGTAGACATAAATTCTGGAGATTCAGCCCTTGGGAGCAATGATAACAGCACCAAAGAGACAGAGAAGGAGAACACAATGTAAGGTGCAGCCCTAACTTTCCTATATAGAGAGGTGAGGCTTCTGCCACACTCACAGAAATGCACTATGGGGACTCAGTGCCCCAAGACAGCCCGTCCTCACTGGGGTACAGCTGGGGATGAGACACACATTTCCTGCTCTTTAAGATAGACAGTGGGCTAATTGGTTATATCCAAAATATATGTCCATATTCTAATCCCTGGGACCCTTGAATATTACATTACATGCTAAAAGGTATGATTCGGTTAAGGCTCTTGAGAGGAGGTGCTTATCCTGGATTTTCCGGGTGGCCCTAAGTGCAATCACCTGCATCCTCATACAAGAGAGGCAGAGGGAGTTTGGGGACAGACAGAGAAGAGAGAGACACACTCAGAAGAGAGTAATGCTGTGTGAAGACAGAGGCAGAGATTGGAGCGATGCAGCCACAAGCTGAGGAATGCCAGCAGCCACCAGAAACTAGAAGGGGAAAGAAAAATTCTCCCTACAGCATCCACAGGGAGAGCAGTCCTAACGACACCTTGATTTCAGACTCCTAGCCTGCAGAACTGTGAGAGAATAAAATTCTGTAGTTTTAGGCCATCTGGTTTGTAGTCATGTGTTACATTGGCCCTAGGAAACCAGTACAGGAGTTTATAGGTCAGCAGGAGAGAGAGACATTAAAGACTGATCACACACATAATTATCTGTGCCCCATAGTGATGACGGATGTAAGGGAGGGGATGTTGATGACCTAGGAAAGGGGGACCTCAGCTGGGAGTCTGGGAGAGACTTCCCTGGGGAAGCGACAATGGGAGGCAAAAGAGTCAGAGGCTGAGGGTTCAAATCTCAGCTTTGCCATTTCGTGATGAGTGCCTTTAGGCGAGCTATTTGATATCTCCATGCCTCAGTTTCTCTTCTTTGAAATAGTATTTACTTCCTAGGTTGTTGTAAGGCTCTGTAAAACACACTTTTTTTTTAAACAATGCCTGCCACGTGACAAAAGGCTGTGTAAGTGTTTGCTATTGGATTTGCCACTGAAGCTGAGACCCGGAGGGTGAATGGGAGGAGTTGGCCAGACCACGTGGGTGAACAATGCCTGCCACGTGACAAAGGCTGTGTAAGTGTTTGCTATTTGATTTGCCACTGAAGCTGAGACCCGGAGGGTGAATGGGAGGAGTTGGCCAGACCACGTGGGTGGGTTGAGGAGGTGGGGGTGAGCTCTAGAACAAGGAGCGGGGAGAAGCTTGAGGTGCCCATTCCTACCTGCGCTTGCCCCGGGCCTGCAACAGAGCCTGGCGTTGTAATGGGTGTGACTATGCGCCTGTGGAAGGAGGGGGTGGCTGAAAAGAGAAATGTCATCTCTGTGGCCAGGTACGTACTTGAAGAAACTTGTCACACGGTTGTCTTTCCCAGCACAGATGGCTTCTGATAAAGAATGAGCCATTGTGCCCAGGGCAAGCCGATCTTCTGATGGCCATTTCCACCTGCTTCCACTGCTTTTGTAACTCAAGATCAACCGAGGAGAATTTTAGCACCAGAAAGGACCTGAGAGACTATTTCGTTCTAGCCCCAACTGCTCGTTGGCTTTCCGGCCTGCAGACGCTGCTCATAGCGGCAGCTGGCGGGGCTTCCCTCTGGTTACGATGACGTGATCCTGGAAGTCTTAAGGGACCTGGGGCTTTCTCTCCAGAAGATCTTTGCTTCTCATCGCTTTTCTTTTTTTTTTTTTGTCTTTTTTGTGACCGGTAAGAGGATCGCAGCCCACCGGCCATCTCTATGATGACGTGATCCTGGAAGTCTTAAGGGACCTGGGGCTTTCTCTCCAGAAGATCTTTGCTTCTCATCGCTTTTCTTTTTTTTTTTTTTTTGTCTTTTTTGTGACCGGTAAGAGGATCGCAGCCCACCGGCCATCTCTATATAGGATCCGAACCCATGGCGGGAGCATATTGAGGTGTTCAAAGGACATACTCGATGTGATGAGATGTTTTAGTTTCTAGAACCACAGGGGACTGGGGCTCTGAACATGTTACCTTTTTCCTGAATGCAGAGGACCTCCCTGGTTTGATAAAAACCCCACCAGCTCCTCTTCCCCCGACGCCCATTCCTGCTCTATGCTCAGGACGCTCAGTTTCCACGACCCACATCCGCCAGCCAGAAGTGGTGGAAACGTATCCCCCTGATGTTGGATACTTGTTCCGGAAAATGTATGAACTAGAAAAGGCGCTGGCCCATTCAGATGCCTCAGATGTGACTCGCACTGGGGTTGTGACTGCTGCTGTCCTCGGCAGGGAGACTCGGTGAGCAAGGAGAGTGAATGGAGGCCTTTGTACCTTCGCCCGACTGTTGTTACCGAGGGGGTCTGTGGTCTGGTCCGATGCCTAAATCCGCAGATGCAGACAGACAGACACATGGCTGGTGCGTCATCACAGGGTTTATTTACTGAGCGGCCTTGGGCTGTGGCCACAGGACAGCACAAGGCTGTGATTTAGCTCCTTGCCGCTGCTGCCACCTCCTCTCGGTGGCCCCCAGGCTGCGTGCCACTTTCCTGCTCGTTGCTCACCCTGGTGCTCCTTTGTAACCCAAGGATTAGCAGGAGCTGATTTCAGATCTTGGGTCACTGAGGATGACCTGATCCCAGTAGGCTGGCTGCCTGGTGGGCAAAGCTTTTCCCTGTAAATAGGCTCTGCTTGTGGAGCACTGGGGGAAGGACAGGAGGCTGCAGTCCCAGGCGTGGATGTCATGCTAAGATGATCACATTCGGAGGGTTCCTGCCGCGCCAGTTTCACATTAATGTAGCAGAGGTGGCTGACTCTAGCAAAGGGGACCAAGAGCATTTGCCTAGTATACTAGTTTCCTGTGGCTGCTGTAACAAGGTTCCACAAACTGGGTGGCCTAAAACACCAGAAATCTACTCTCCTACAGTTTTGGAGACCAGAAGCCTGAAATCATGGTGTTGGTGGAGCCACACTGCCTCCAAAGACTCTAGGGAAGGATCCTTCCTGCCTCTTCCTGTTTCTGGTGGCTCCAGGTGTCCCTTGGCTTGTGGCTGCATCACTGCAGTCTCTGCCTCTGTCTTCACATGGCTTCTCCCCCGTATTTCTCCTCTTCTGTCTGTGTCTTCTCTTCTTGTAAGAACACTTGTCATTAAATCCAGGGCCCATCCAGTTAATCCAGGATAATTTCATCTCAAGATAATTAACTTAATTATATCTTCAAAGACCCTTTTCCCAAATAATGTCACCTTTATGGGTCTTAGGAATTTGCACATGGTCACGTCTTCTTGGGGGCCACCACTGAACCCACTACGACAGGATCTCTTCATGGTGTCTTAGTCTGAGAATGTTAGAGAGCATGATCCGAGGAAAACAAATCTAATTGCTCTCTATCCTGCAAAAGGAGGTTTTCCATAAAAGGGTTAAATACCTTACTGAGCTAAGGGAGGGGCTCTGTCCTGGCCATGTTTATGCTGGTGGCTGGCCCTGGGTGCATCAGCAGGCAGTGGCCACCCCCCCCACCATCCAGAGCCCTCATACACTTCTTCAAGCTGGTTCTGTCATTCCGCTTCTCAGGAAGCCCACCGCCAGGCCTCAGCAATTCCTCCCATTCTGCAGACTCAGCTCCAATGTCCTTCCCTCATGTCACAATACCCACGGCTCCTCGTCCATAGCAGTGGTCTCCAGTGTGGAGGGCACACAGCGATCCTTTGGGATACAAGAAGAANAGTTTCTCTTCTTTGAAATAGTATTTACTTCCTAGGTTGTTGTAAGGCTCTGTAAAACACACGAACAATGCCTGCCACGTGACAAAGGCTGTGTAAGTGTTTGCTATTTGATTTGCCACTGAAGCTGAGACCCGGAGGGTGAATGGGAGGAGTTGGCCAGACCACGTGGGTGGGTTGAGGAGGTGGGGGTGAGCTCTAGAACAAGGAGCGGGGAGAAGCTTGAGGTGCCCATTCCTACCTGCGCTTGCCCCGGGCCTGCAACAGAGCCTGGCGTTGTAATGGGTGTGACTATGCGCCTGTGGAAGGAGGGGGTGGCTGAAAAGAGAAATGTCATCTCTGTGGCCAGGTACGTACTTGAAGAAACTTGTCACACGGTTGTCTTTCCCAGCACAGATGGCTTCTGATAAAGAATGAGCCATTGTGCCCAGGGCAAGCCGATCTTCTGATGGCCATTTCCACCTGCTTCCACTGCTTTTGTAACTCAAGATCAACCGAGGAGAATTTTAGCACCAGAAAGGACCTGAGAGACTATTTCGTTCTAGCCCCAACTGCTCGTTGGCTTTCCGGCCTGCAGACGCTGCTCATAGCGGCAGCTGGCGGGGCTTCCCTCTGGTTACTATGACGTGATCCTGGAAGTCTTAAGGGACCTGGGGCTTTCTCTCCAGAAGATCTTTGCTTCTCATCGCTTTTCTTTTTTTTTTTTTGTCTTTTTTGTGACCGGTAAGAGGATCGCAGCCCACCGGCCATCTCTATATAGGATCCGAACCCATGGCGGGAGCATATTGAGGTGTTCAAAGGACATACTCGATGTGATGAGATGTTTTAGTTTCTAGAACCACAGGGGACTGGGGCTCTGAACATGTTACCTTTTTCCTGAATGCAGAGGACCTCCCTGGTTTGATAAAAACCCCACCAGCTCCTCTTCCCCCGACGCCCATTCCTGCTCTATGCTCAGGACGCTCAGTTTCCACGACCCACATCCGCCAGCCAGAAGTGGTGGAAACGTATCCCCCTGATGTTGGATACTTGTTCCGGAAAATGTATGAACTAGAAAAGGCGCTGGCCCATTCAGATGCCTCAGATGTGACTCGCACTGGGGTTGTGACTGCTGCTGTCCTCGGCAGGGAGACTCGGTGAGCAAGGAGAGTGAATGGAGGCCTTTGTACCTTCGCCCGACTGTTGTTACCGAGGGGGTCTGTGGTCTGGTCCGATGCCTAAATCCGCAGATGCAGACAGACAGACACATGGCTGGTGCGTCATCACAGGGTTTATTTACTGAGCGGCCTTGGGCTGTGGCCACAGGACAGCACAAGGCTGTGATTTAGCTCCTTGCCGCTGCTGCCACCTCCTCTCGGTGGCCCCCAGGCTGCGTGCCACTTTCCTGCTCGTTGCTCACCCTGGTGCTCCTTTGTAACCCAAGGATTAGCAGGAGCTGATTTCAGATCTTGGGTCACTGAGGATGACCTGATCCCAGTAGGCTGGCTGCCTGGTGGGCAAAGCTTTTCCCTGTAAATAGGCTCTGCTTGTGGAGCACTGGGGGAAGGACAGGAGGCTGCAGTCCCAGGCGTGGATGTCATGCTAAGATGATCACATTCGGAGGGTTCCTGCCGCGCCAGTTTCACATTAATGTAGCAGAGGTGGCTGACTCTAGCAAAGGGGACCAAGAGCATTTGCCTAGTATACTAGTTTCCTGTGGCTGCTGTAACAAGGTTCCACAAACTGGGTGGCCTAAAACACCAGAAATCTACTCTCCTACAGTTTTGGAGACCAGAAGCCTGAAATCATGGTGTTGGTGGAGCCACACTGCCTCCAAAGACTCTAGGGAAGGATCCTTCCTGCCTCTTCCTGTTTCTGGTGGCTCCAGGTGTCCCTTGGCTTGTGGCTGCATCACTGCAGTCTCTGCCTCTGTCTTCACATGGCTTCTCCCCCGTATTTCTCCTCTTCTGTCTGTGTCTTCTCTTCTTGTAAGAACACTTGTCATTAAATCCAGGGCCCATCCAGTTAATCCAGGATAATTTCATCTCAAGATAATTAACTTAATTATATCTTCAAAGACCCTTTTCCCAAATAATGTCACCTTTATGGGTCTTAGGAATTTGCACATGGTCACGTCTTCTTGGGGGCCACCACTGAACCCACTACGACAGGATCTCTTCATGGTGTCTTAGTCTGAGAATGTTAGAGAGCATGATCCGAGGAAAACAAATCTAATTGCTCTCTATCCTGCAAAAGGAGGTTTTCCATAAAAGGGTTAAATACCTTACTGAGCTAAGGGAGGGGCTCTGTCCTGGCCATGTTTATGCTGGTGGCTGGCCCTGGGTGCATCAGCAGGCAGTGGCCACCCCCCCCACCATCCAGAGCCCTCATACACTTCTTCAAGCTGGTTCTGTCATTCCGCTTCTCAGGAAGCCCACCGCCAGGCCTCAGCAATTCCGCCCATTCTGCAGACTCAGCTCCAATGTCCTTCCCTCATGTCACAATACCCACGGCTCCTCGTCCATAGCAGTGGTCTCCAGTGTGGAGGGCACACAGCGATCCTTTGGGATACAAGAAGAAGATCTGGGAATTCTTTTTATCATCAAGGAAGAAAGAAATTGAGCCTTTCTAATATTCAATATGCAAATCGGCAGAGTTCATGTACAGTCGGCCCTCTGTATCTGTGGGTTCCACATCTGCAGATTGAACCAACTGTGGACCAAAATATATTTTTTAATTTGTGTCTGTACTGAACATGTACAAACGTTTTTTCCTTGTTCTTATTCCCTACACAACACAGTACAAAAACTATTTACATAGAATTTGCATTGCATTGGGTATTATAAGTAATCTAGAGATGATTTAAAGTATATGAGAGGATATATGTAGGTTATATGCAAATACGACACCATATTATATAAGGTACTTAAGCATCTTCAGTTCTTGGTATTCCTGGGATGTCCTGGAAAAAATCCTTCACAGATACCAAGGAACGACCATATTTACAACTTCTAAGCATATATTGGGTTGCACAATGTGAAATTGTCATTATTGGACTATCTTTTTGACCTACAAAAACAGCAATTTCATATGGTTCAACCTCATACTACATTGAGAGTGAGTGCTCGCGGGGTTTTTGCAGCTAGGAACATGTGATCCAAAGTTTTTTTTTTTTGTCTTTTGTCTTTTTTCCGTGTCCGGCAACGGATCGCAACCCTCAGTGTTGCCCCCGTACCGGACCGGGGACCGGCA
>NW_007729604.1:25943-35269 GCF_000696425.1 Galeopterus variegatus
CCAAGCGGCGCACTTATCCAGTGCGCCACCGGGCCGGCCCCGATCCAAAGTTTTTGGTCGGTATAATCAAATTGACATGCGTATCTTGTACAGCCCAGGGCACGTGCAGATGTCTGCAACTTTGTGTTTTGTTTCTTGCATGCTTCTTGGAGACTTGGGAAATGTGGATTACCATGATTTGGGGCACTGGGCTAAAGAAATGGGAATAGAACCTGGGCCCAAACCTTGCCAAGTGAGCTCTCCTCCTCAGAACCTCCTTCTTCCTTTCACCCTCCACTCCAACCACTTTGTCAGGCTCTTCCCTGGGGGAGCCATGGCACATCCATTAAATCAAGAAAATGGGAACACTTCAAAGGTACCCAAAGGTCCACCTAACTTTAAGAGACCAGGTGTGTGTGGTATCCTTACATGTGAGCTCTTGGTAGCCCCCATGGTACTGGGTATGAGTGATGAGCAGGGACATTGGCCTGTGAGTTCCTGCTGTGGTACCCGAGGTAACTGAATGCTGAATACACAATCACAATAGCAATGGCCTGACTTTAGTAAACAGGAGAGGCAGTAGAGGTGGATTAGGCTGCAACAAAGAGTAAGACTGCAGTAAACCACATCCCACATCCATGACATAGATGTCTAAGTGTATGCAGGGAGCAGGGAGCCAATCCGTGCTATCATCTCACAGACTCTAGCAGGGCCTGTGTTCAAAAGATATTTTACCACCCGTTTCAGTGCCTGAAATTCTACCATCAGTGATCTCCCTTTGACTTTTATTTTTTTTATTTTTATTTTTTTATTTTTTTCCTTTTTGTCTTTTTTCGTGTCCGGCAACGGATCGCAACCCTCAGTGTCACGCCCGTACGGGACCGGGACTGGCAACGGGATCGCAACCCTCAGTGTTGCACCCGCACCTCGCTCAGCCAGTGAGCGGGAACCGGTCTGTATGTGGGATCCGAACCCTCGGCGGGAGCGCTGCCGTTCTCCCAAGCGGCGCACTGTAGCAGTGCGCCACCAGGCCGGCCCTCCCTTTGACTTTTAGATATTTATAAAATATGTCATTCTCTAGACTAGGCATGGTATTTGATCTGAGTGAGCCTATACACATATAAAGCCTTAAATTGGGGGCACAGTGGAGACCCAGCTCCTTCACCTACTATTGAGTGGCCTTGGGTAATTCAACCATTCCAATTCCAACATGTAGTTTCTCCACCTGAGAAAGGCAAGGATGATACTCACATTTCAAGGTTGTTGTAAGGATTGAATGCAATGTGTGTGGAGAGCCTAGCATGGTGGTGCCTAGATGTGATGGTTGGCAAACAGTAACTCCTGTTGTTACTGTGTATTGCCGAATCATTTATAAAACACTTCCATAAGCACCGTTTGCTCCAGATGCAGTTTTCTGAGCTGGGTTGGACTGTGTTGTTATTTCTATTTTACAGATAAAGAAACAGACAGGTAATGTGCTGTGTGTAAACTGGAAGCCAAGCCTTCCCACACTCGACGCCAACGTTCCTTCTACTCCAGGGTCTTTTCCTTTTAGGGGGATCAGCTGGCAGCCTGCTGAGGGCAGTCCGTGGCTGGGGGAAGAGACTAGGAGCCCAGGAAGAGGAGTGAACGAAGGGTCTGTGGGAGCCCATGAAGGTAGGTGGCTGTGCTTTGGCTGCCTGACAGCCATCTGTAAACACCGTCACTGTTGTAAGTCAGTCCCGCTGGAGCTCTACGAATGAAGAATGCTCCCAGACCCCAAGCAGTTTCCCCTTTAACCACAGACCTGAAGGAATATTTTTTATTGGCATGCTTTATAAATTATTAGAATAATTTTATCTCGTTGTTAACAACCGTGGCACAGGGCTTAACTTACAGGAGGCACCCAGCGACTGTTGACTGCTCGCTGCGTGGACGCTGGGATTTGTCTTTCATTAAAGCACTTCTGGCCACTGGAGGTGAATAAGTGAGGAAGGTATTTCAGGGTTAGTCACCACGACAGGGCGAGGAGGAGTGCGTCTGGGTGTGCACTCGTCGTGCTCTCGCCCTGCCAGTTGGCTCTGCCTATTGTTCTGGGCCACATTTCTTTCACCACGGATTCTTCCAGCATGAGTGACAAATTGGAATGACAGTACGGGAAGGTCTAGTAACATCTGTCTGTCACAAAGGAAGCATGGTGGCTGCCAGTCCATTGTTTGAAAGGATCAAGGGAATGGCTGAAGGTCAGAGGGCAGAGGTCAGTGTTGCTTTCCATCTGGGAAGGGCCGGATGGGCAGCAGGGAGCTGCCCTCACAGATGAGTTACTCAGGGGTGCATCAGTTTCCTAGGGCAGCCATAACAGATGGCCACAGACAGCATGGCTCAAAACAATGGGAATTTATTCTCACAAGTCTGGAATTGAGGTGCGAGCAGGGCTGGCTCCCTCTGAAGGCTTTAGCCGTCCACGTTCTTCCAGCTTCTGGTGGCTCCGGGCGTCCTTGGCTTGTGGCAGCATCACTCCCATCTCTGCCATCCTCATGTGGCCTCCTCCCCTGTGTTTCCCTTCTTCTCTCTGTGTCTTCTCCTCTTCTTATAAAAACACTTGTCATTGGATTGAGGGCCCACCCAATTAATCCAGAGTAATCTCATCTTGAGGTCCTTAACTTAATTACATCTGCAAAGACCCTTTTTTCAAATAAGGTCACCTTCACAGGGACCAGGGGTGAGGACTTGGACACATCTTTTGGGGAGCCACGCTGCAACCTGCTGCAGGTGGAGTTGGCTCCAGTTGCTTTCTGAGCAGGATGCTGATGAAATGATATGTGGAAAGATTCCCAATCAACATCAAGCATATTCCTTACCTCTACTTTAAAAGAGAAAAAATGTCAAATTTAACTTTATGTGCCTAGCAATTCTTTTTCATATCAGAGAAGGTAGCCATTATGAAATCTTTCCATCTTTGACATCTCTCTCATAAATCTTTTGGACTCTGATCACCAGAAGGATTTCTCTCAGGAGAAAATGTCACATCATAAAATATTTTTTCTTCGGGCCAACCCTGTGGCTCACTCGGGAGAGTGCGGAGCTGGGAGCGCCGAGGCCGCGGGTTCGGATCCTATATAGGAATGGCCAGTGCGCTCACTGGCTGAGCGTGGTGCAGGTGACACCACGCCAAGGGTTCTGATCCCCTTACCGGTCACAAAAAATAAATAAATAAAATATTTTTTCTTCAACATATTAAGAAGATGTTGTCCAACTTTTGATAAATCACCTTGTACTCTAAAAAAATGCTGACTTTGAAGTTCACTAAGTTGTATTTTTATTAGAAATAATTAACTAGCTCTAAAAGTGTTTTCATGGAATGTAGATGAGACATTTTACCATTTTGAAAAGAAATAATGAACACTCTTTAAATATTTTTGTATAGAAAAATGTCAGATCAGGTGATTGAAGGAGAATAAATGCATAAAGATAGAAGATTATTGTGAAATTATTGCCTATTTAAATCCAATTAATTTAGACCTTCTTTCTATAAACATTATCCTTAGAAGAAAGATGCCAAGGAATTCCTAGTCAAGTCTGAACATTGAAATATACAAAAAAATGAGCTCATGTTTACTTTTATTTTTCCCAGGGGACAAAATCCTGCTCTCTAGAAAAATGGAAGTTCTTTCATTATGATCCAATGTGCTACAACATTGTTTGGAAATCAAAAAATTATAAACTTCCTCAATATCCATCGACAGAAAAAAGAATAAATAAATGGAGGTATGGTTATGATCTAATGCTCTACAGCAGCTCATAGATGGCTCTGAGTTCAGTACATCGGTGAGGATGAATCTCACGAACGAAATGTGGCTGGAGAAACAACTTGCGAGAATGATTCCATGTGTATAAAAGCTGAAAACATGTGCAACAATGCTCCGTTGTGATCATGGATATATACACATGAAATAAGAACAGCAGCAAAATATGCATGTTCCCAAATGAAATGCATCCAATTCAAAAGAATGACCTTTCTGGGAAGAGAAAGAAGGAAGTGATATTAGGAGGGTAACCAAGGGACATTACGTGCAAGTCATTATTTCTCAAAAAACAAATTATATAGAAAAATATAAAGAAATGTTAGGGTTTGCTAGAGCTGGATAGTAAGTATATGGGGTTTTGTAATCAGTCTCTGCATTTTTCTATATGTTTAAAATATTCTATAATTTAATACCTAAGTTTCCTATTTTCCATTGGCTGAGATAACTGTGTCTTCCAAATGCACTACAGTTGAACTGATGCAGAGACAACCACTTTTAAAGATGACATGTGGACTAAACAAAGGAGGGCGGGCTAATGAGTCCAGACTCCTGCGTTCTGGTCGTGCTCCGTGCATTGCATGACTCTGTAGTTGTAGGCAGCTGTTTGAGCTTCAATGTCATCATCTGTAAAATGGGGTAATTTCTGTCCTGCCTACTTCACAGGGAAGTTGTGAGAGTAAATGAGACTATAAAATAGAAGTGAGAAGTGGTCATTGGGATAATTGCTGCTAATTATTGAGCAGTTACTGTGATTTCAGATTGGCGCTAAACATTTGCCATTTACTTTAAAGCTGATAACAACACTGTGATGTAGGGTTTTGTGGTTTCTTTTCACATTTTTTAGGTGCTCTTCCTTCCACCCCCTGCCAACAAAGAATGGGTAATAACTTGTAAGGGGTGGGTACCTATTGATCACCTGTGACCTGGCACAGGAAGCTCTGACCAACAAAGAGCAGTAGTGAACAGGCAGGACTCCTCTGGACATCACAAGTCTTGCAAATACAGAGTGAACTGGTGTGCTGGTAGCAGGTGCTAAAGCTGAGAGAACACACAAAGAGAGGCCACTGAGGCAGGGCAGGGGTCTTACTGGTCCATGTGTGATTTAAATTGTGAATTAGTGGATATCATAAATAAACAGCAGCCAGGAAGTAGAGAATAGATGCTCAGAGTAGAGAATAAATTTATTGGCTGGTAGTGGCAGGACCCACAAAGAAAGGAAACATGAGGAGCTAATCACCCTCATACTGGACATCAACAAATGTCCATGTGGATGTGTCCGTCATGGTCCCAGCAGGAAACACATGGCATCCTCAAGAGTGATGGAAAAGAACTGGACAAAGGGACTATTTACCAAGGCCAGCGCAGGGCTAAGGAAACTAATGAGGGACAGTGAAACCCCTGGGGATTAGCAACCATGGGCAGGTTTTAATACCTTCTGACCTACAGAGGCAAGAGAAGGCATTGGTTACTGGAACCTGGTGAGACTCGTGGCTGTAGGAAAAGGCCATCCAACAAGAGCTGGGATTTTGGTGGCAAAACACAACCGCTGGTAACATGTGGCCTCACAGGGAAGGAGCTGGATCACCTCTCAGTGCCCTCCCATGGGCCAAACCCAACCAGAACCTAGGAGCAAGGGAGCTTGGTTGATGTAGTCCATTCAGGTCAGCCTCCCAGGTCACAGGGTCAGGTGAAGAAGGGTGGAGAATAGACTCAGAGGGACAAATGAAAACTGTCCAGAACAGCGATAGAGGGGTCAAGATAATCCAGAATCCAGCACTGTTTAGAAAACTCTCAGGTCCTTGAGGCCGAGCTGTACAGCTGCTTGGGGGTTCCCATGGGATTTTGTTTTACTTGTTTTACACATATCCATACAATACATAGTATTGCACAAGGATGCTTTTCTTCTGAGTCTCTGTTCCTTTCAATCAAAAGAGACTGGCACTTTGCCCATCTTGGGCACATAGGCCCATGGGCCAAAAAACTCATGTTCTGCATACCAGTGGGACAGTCTTCACTCTTCTACTCCAAGACTTGAAATTTATTCTGCATCGTTGACCAATAACCATAGTTACATCATTGATATTTATTGAATTAAAAAACCCAGGACCTACTATACATTCTAACCTGATTTTAAGCTTCTGGAAAAGCAAAGAGAAGTGCAGTGTTCAGGAAACAAGTCCTCCAGCGGGCACCATAGGGGATGATTGTTTCAAATGTGTGTGTTAATATCCATATTAATGTACGTCTTAATAGCAGCTGTATTTTGGGCAAATTCTTCCACTACTTTCATTGGACTTTTAATTAGCAAACAAGCTTTTTTTTTTTTTCCTTTTTGTCTTTTTTCGTGTCCGGCAACGGATCGCAACCCTCAGTGTCGCGTCCATACTGGACCGGGACCGGCAACGGGATCGCAACCCTCGGTGCTGCACCTGCACCTCGCTCAGCCAGTGAGCAGGAACCGGTCTGTATGTGGGATCCGAACCCTCGGCAGGAGTGCCGCCGCGCTCCCAAGCGGCGCACTGTAGCAGTGCGCCACCGGGCCGGCCCCGCAAACAAGTTTTAATATCAGAATATGCATCATTCTCCATCGAAGCATTTGTCACAAGTGGCCCCACGCCCTGAATATTAAGTCAACATGAGTTAAAATAGAGACAGAGTCGGCAAGGCATGAACAGTTACTTGTTCTCTCCCTGTTCATTAAAGCCAATCCCTGAAGGTGGTGCATGAAGCAGAACTAAGCCCTGGTATTCTATTGGTTCTCCCAAATTGAAATAAAAAAATAGGGGTTAAAAACAAGGCTTTCATATTGTGTAAACAGTTAACCACAGCACTGTAAGCTCTCCAGATGTCTCTGACGGAAGAGTGGGTAGGGCTGTTGCCTTAAACTTCCAGGACCCTTGGCAGCTCCATCAGTCTCCAGCCTTCCCTGGGTGGTAGCGTGTCATGGAATATAAACTTACACTTGACATCTCTGGGGGCCCTGTTCTTTCAGTCTGTGGGACTAGGTAGACATGTTAGCTCTTTGCTAGAAAAGGGATGCTTCTGAACATTCTCACGGATGTTTTTACAAAGAAACTGTAGCCCCAAGAGGTTAAATGACTTGCCCAAGGGGTCCCAGCTGTGAAGTAGCAGAAAGAGGCTGTAAGCCTGGGCACCCAAGATTCCTGATGTCTTGCAAATTCGGCAATCCCGATTTAACAAAAACTGAGTATTTATTTTGAGAAAGGCGTAATGCTAACTGCTCACCTGCTCCTAGCCCCTGACCTTTAAGAGTAGGGAGGGGACCCAGGGCAGGACAGTGGAGTCCACATAGAGCAGCGTATGCGGGAGTGGGAGGAGCAGGTCAGAGACAGCAGGGCCGAGTCCCCTGGCGAGGGCAGCATCTAGACAGGGTCAGGACCAGCAGGAACAGGCCCTAAGCAGTTGGACCCCCTTCCCAGGGGACATTACCTCCTGTTCTTGGGTAGCCACGCCCTACACATCTGAGGTCAGTTTCCTGGGAAGGACTGGCGGGGACAAGATGAAACTGCCCCTTACTTGGCTCCTCGCTGTAGCACAGAGACATTAGGAGCCAGACAAAGCCTTGTTAGCCCTTTGGGACCAGTCCCATGGGGCCACTCGTCTTTCCACCCCATTTCTCCGCTCGACCTTCCCCTTTCTACTTTGGCAGAGAAAGAGGTAGCTACATTTCTTCCCCGTGGATGAAATCCCTACTCCCTTTTATAATTCACTCTCAAGCAAGTTAACAGGGAGAAGTTTACACAAATTCTATCTGGAGATGTTCCTAAGTCGGACCCAGAGTTTACAGAGATTTCCAATCAAAGGTCTCACTCGCTGTTGTACACAATCGTCTGTTTTATTTGAGAACATGTCTACACTGCATTGAACACCAACACAGGTGTGACCAAGAAACCACAGTCCTGTCCCAGCAGGCACCGGGTCCAGTGTATGACTTGGGGTGGACTGTTACTTTTCACAGTGGGGGGTGGGGGGAGAGAGAGAACAGGACAGAAGTGAGCATCACTCCTAACTCCTGTTCAGGAATCCGAATGAGGAAGCCAGAAGCTGTTGACACTCGGGTAGCTCTCCTTGCTCCTTTTTCACTCAATCGGCTGATGCTCAAATACAGAACCTGGGCTGATGGGCCAGCTGGATTCGGGGAACATACAGACACACTGTTTAAAATAACATCCACATATTACTGCAAAAAAAAAAAAATGGGAGGAACGGGCTGTGCTTCCGACTGAGAGTTTACTTTTTCCTGTTTTATGAACTCTTACCAGCTTAGAGGACATCAGAATTGCACAACCACAATCATGACAGCGCATCTGCTCAGCATAAAAACTTTTCGTGTAGAAAAAAGAATTCAATGGATCGATGGGAGGAGAAACATAGAGACAGAATGGCCCCCTTGGACTCCTTTGTTTTGTCTTTTCAATATAACCCCACAGAAAGGTGGTACGTCACAAAGACTGGGAATGCTTTTAATTTCTTAATGAACTCTTTAAATCCAGCTGCTTTTGAAAAATTAATATCATACAGGATTATTTTTGCTCCTCATATCTTTCTTCTGAAGCAGAAAGCAAATGTTAGAAAACAGGCAGGTTCTATTTCCATGCCAGAGGCTCACATAGTTTCTTTCTGCTTGGGGACCAGCATAGTTCTGGAGCACGTGAGTCTCTAGAGATCACTGTGCATCCAGCAGTTTCCTCGGCATCCAGGGCAGAGATCTCCATATTCCAGAACAAAGCAGGCAATGTGAAGGACTTTCATCACGGAGAAGAGAGACGGCCGCCCCCTTAATCCTAGCTCCCTGTCATCTGAGGGAAGCAGAGAGACAGGTAGGGGCAAACCTCTGAGTTATGAAGTTATCGATGCAGAAGGCTTTAGGTAAAGCAAGCCTCGAGGCTGCTGGGCGTCCCTGTAAGAAGCAAAGTGCCTACTCCAAAGTATGGACTTCCTGTTTATGATCTAGAATGAATTCCTTTGAAATGATTTATCTGGAGCTAAAGGCAGTTCCTCATCACATATTATCCAAGTTTAAATTTTCTACTTGATTATTCACACCAAAACAAGCTTTAAAAAATAGACCAAACTAGACTGGAATGTGTACATTTCAACAGATCAGCAAATGCAACATTTTTGTGTCATTTACTGACACAGCACAAGATCCAAGGACTCCATTGATATAAATATTTCCAGATTCCTTTGCATTTTAACAATAACAGAGACTGGTCAGAACAAAGACATGCTTAGTTTCGAACCTCGATTAAATGATAGTGTCTTAGTTACAAGTCAGTTGACGTAGCTTTGCTCTGTTTTCTATGCATTTTGTCTTTTAAATCATCTTTGATAAAATTTATATTTTAGGACTGGCCAGTTAGCTCAGTTGGTTAGAGCACAACCTTGTAACACGAAAGTCAAGAGTTCAGTTCCCTGTACTGGCCAGCCACCAAAAAAAAAAATTATATTTAAAAAAATTTTCAGGGCCGGCCCAGTGACGCACTGGAGAGTGCGCCGCTTGGGAGTGCGGCGGTGCTCCCGCCAAGGGTTCGGATCCCA
>NW_007729604.1:36336-37951 GCF_000696425.1 Galeopterus variegatus
CCCCCCCCCCCCCCCCCCCCCCCCCCCCCCCGCCCACTATGCCTAGTCCTCACAGCCAGGCCAGATTCCCAGGCATTTTCAAACACGAAAAATCTGAAGCTGTATCATCAATCGTGCCCTCAAACCCCAAGTAGTACATCATCTGTCCTTCACCCCTGTCATATATCACCTTCCCAGCAGAAATAACTCAAAGTTTTCCTCTAGCCATGAACTTGAATATTCTGGATTCTTAAGGAAGTTGAATAGGGAGAAAGGATTCCTTCCCCTCATCAATTGTCGATGCTAGGAGTGTATGACCATGCGTGTGGGTGTGTGCAGGGCAGCTGAAAAAGGAGGCCTTTACATGAAAAAGACCCCATCACCAGTGGAAACTCCTCATGAGAATGGAGCCCGGGCTCTGGGACAGGTGCTTTTCCAGAAACCACCTACCTCTGAGGGCTGGAGGCAGGGGGATTAGGTGTCGAGTGAAAACTTGGTTTGGGTGTTCTTTTGAGTTCAGTTAGTTGGAAAATTAAGACAAGAGATCCCATCTGGTCAGATCTCAACAGAAGTCAACTTAAGAGCCACCTCTGGCTCTGACTCTTTTTAGAAACTTACAAGGCCTAAGTAGGCGTCTTCCGGGGAAACTTCAGATGTAGTACTTGTGGAGGTAAGGGGCTTTACATGACATTTATATAGAGGTTTCTATTTATCAGAGGTTTGAGCTCTAGACATGACTGTCTTCGTTTACCTGTCATGTGGGTGTAAGTTATTTACTTACGAGTACCTTCCCGACATTTTTCGAGCAACCACAAAGATGATCCCACCAATGAAGCCGATGGCTAGTAAGACCCCAACTATGATTCCAACTAGGGTCACTGTTGCCAAACCATCTGAATGAGAGGGGAAAAAAGCATGAGCTCCAGATAAAAGATACCCTGAGATCAAACATGTCATGTATAAACAGTGCCACTGCCCTATTGTATACAGCCAGTGATGATCTATGTTTTCTTCCATATCCAGTGGAAGTTGACTTACAAAAGGAGAAACTTGGGGCTACTCTAATCCCATCTTGGAAAGATTTCTGGATCTCAGGATCTATCAAGCATAATATTCACTGGCTTTGCTGCTAATTATTGAGTAGTGCTTGTGTATGGCTATTAATTAAATCGTCCCCCATTTTCATCCTTAGTAACAATAAATTATGATATGATAACATTCTCCCTCACTGTCATTAAGTGAATAGACTCATTTGTGGTTTTCTTATTTTCAAATACAGGAAATTCCCTTTTCTCTCTTAAAAAAACAGGTTTGAAATCTGTTCTTAGAAGGTTTTCTATTCTGTTCTTGTTGACTACAATCCAACAAAGAATGTAATTCATCTATCTCAAAGATTAGGTTCAAAGAATTTTTTTAAAACTATCACAGGAATATTCCGATACCAAAATCTCACCTACCTTTCTCAATTGTTGTCTGTGTCTCTCCACCCACTTTCTCTATAAAGAGAGAGGAAGTAGTGATATAGAATTATTAGGACTTAATAACTATAATTTAATAATTGGCAAAAGATGAATTTATCTGAAGTGGAAAGTAGCAAAACATAAGCAAAGAGGATAACTTCTTAAATAAATTGGAT
>NW_007729604.1:39000-41309 GCF_000696425.1 Galeopterus variegatus
CAAGAAAAATGAGCCACAGAGCTCTTAAATAAGTGGTTGAAAAGTTTCAGAGGTTAACGTAGCAAAAGAACCCTGAGCTGTGGATTTTTACTACAATGTCAAGATCATGGAAAACTGACACACTGTGATGAGATCTATTATTCATTTCGAGAGTAATACTCTAGTTTGAGAAGATGTGACCAGGACCATGATTCATCTCATGACATCTATTCTCTGCTTCTTCTTTGGTAGCAAAATCCAGATTTTACAGGACGGCAATATGCCCAGCTAAGTTTAATCAGAGAATATACCCCTTGTGTTTATGCCCCTGTTATTTTAGAATTTCTAGCTGCAGTCAAACCTATTCCAATAGCTGCCATGTAAATATTCTCCATTGTGAGTTTCTTTTGGATAATTTGATACAATTCCTATTTTAAAATAAAGGTGTTCTGCTTTGTTTGGTTTCTCTTATTTAACCTCTTTGTATATTGAGTCCTTAACTCCTCTGGGTAGTAGTTGTTTACCTGGTCTGCAGATGGAGAAAAAGTAACGATGCCTTGATTTAATGAGACATTAAAGGGAAGTAAACAATCAGGACCATCCTGGAATCTTACTTCGCAACTTGCAAAATACCCCAGATCCAATAGCTCTCCTAATCAATGGTAAAACTAGCCAACCATCATGTAAAAACGCTTACTTTTTCTAATGGCTGGGTTTGAAAAGAGCCATTTTCTTTGTACCAAGGCTCTCCTCAAAACAAGGTGCCTATTCAAGATGGCACCAGGGTAGAGTCCCAGAATCCAGCTTTCCCTGCATGAGCTGCGCCCATGGCTCTGGACACATACACAGAGCTCAAGCTGACTGTGCTATCCCACCACAGAAAATGGTTGGGACACTGCTGGGTTTGAGCCTTCCCAGAACAAAGGTGTCATCCAATCAACTCCCACAATGTCATCCTTGGCAGTCAGCTACCAGCACAAATAAATCATTTCCTTGTCATGTCCTAACATAGTGGCTGCCAGTTCTGGGCTCATAACAAACCGTTATCACTATCCAAGACACCATCAGTTAGGAAATGCATGCATTACCGGAAATAAAGTAAGTTTGTGAAGATTGCTTACTGAAGCAGAGCTTATGAGTCCTATACTACCCGGCCCCCTCCCAGGTACACTGGCTGTGATCATGAGCACGCGTCATACACGTGAACATCATCATACTTGGGCGTTCTATGGGAAAACTTGACATCTTCTGTGCTATTAAATTACCTCTTAAAAAACCAAGTGCTTGTAATAGCATTTTAAGTGAAAATGTCTTGGGATAATGATATGTGATGTGGCAATTTGCCCTAAGTCANTGTGTGTACACCATATTTTGCTTATCCATTTATTCATCAGTGGTCACTTGGGTTGCTTGCATATTTTAGCTGTTGTGAATAGTGCTGCTATGAACACAAGCGTACAAATCTAAGGCATTTCCTATATCCTCAGAAGTGTTATAGAGTTTTTAAAACCAGATTGTTGAATGAACCTGGAAATGTATATTGAACAATAAAGAATAATTTTCTAGGTCTTCAGATGTGCAACTGATTTGGAGAACCACTAGTTTAGGNGCATTTTAAGTGAAAATGTCTTGGGATAATGATATGTGATGTGGCAATTTGCCCTAAGTCATACTTTCTGTGACAGGGTGGGAAAGAGGTAACAATGAATTTCCCAGCCATCTGAGAATTTTTTTTTTTTTAAGGAATAAGGTAGGTACCCTGGTATGCTAGAAAGAATATTCAACATGGAAGGCTCCATTTTCTGCTACTAATTAGCTGTCAACCCGTGTTAGAAATGAGCAATTCTCCAAAATTCTGAAGTGTTTGTATGGATTATTCTTTCCTGGCTGAGACTTACTTGGGTGTTAATCATTTCTTTAACAGTTTGCAGCAAGCTTTAGGCTTTATTCCAAAACACTTTATAAAGTTTTTTTAAATTGTGGTAAAATATATATAGCATAAAATGTACTAAATTAATCTTTTTTTTTTTGCAGCTGACAGGTGCAGGATAACCATTTTTAAATGTATAGTTCAGTGCCATTAAATCCATTCATAATGTTGTGCAACCATCACCACCACCCAGCTCCAGAACTCCTCTCGTCTTGTAAAACTGAAACTCTGTACCCATTAAACAATAACCCCTCATTCCTTCCTTCCTCCAGCCCCTGATGACCACCATTCTATATTTTCTGCCTCTGTGAATTTGACTACTCTAGGTACCTCACACAGTATTTGTCTTTTTGTGACTGGCTTATTTCATTTAGCATAATGTCCTCAAGATTCGTCCAAA
>NW_007729604.1:43052-49821 GCF_000696425.1 Galeopterus variegatus
ATAAAGAATAATTTTCTAGGTCTTCAGATGTGCAACTGATTTGGAGAACCACTAGTTTAGGGCGATCTTTAATTTACTTTCATTTTTGAAATGGAAACATAAGATCTATCTAGATAAAATGGTTTATATAAAATTCCTCACATTGGCAAGTAGTCCTTTTCTCTGCCACACCATCTACTATGAAATAAGGCATATTTTTAAAAAATTTAAACTGAATTTCTTTTAAGAAATATCCAGAAATAAGAAGTGATTTCTTTCCACTGCTAAATTGACAATGACCTTTTCTTGTTCTCACCAATTATGGTCTAAATCTTATGATCATGGCAAAGACCCAAAGGCTTCCTCCAAAATCTCTCTCCCAAATGTTCCATTCATACTGCTATAGATGTCAACTGTGAATCATGACAACAACCAAAAATCCTGGTAAGACTGGTTCAGAATAGATTCTTGCTCCAGGTGTACAGACATAATCTCAATGTAAAATGGTAAATATTAGTATAGAATCTGTTTACGTAGGTCGGTTGAGTTTTGTACTTTTGGGTGTCAACACAAAGTTCTTAATGTGACACTTTATCATCTTAAGTTTACCAACACAACATCAGTAGCCCCTTAACTCTTCCTTGTGGGGGCATTATCACTAGTTATCCTTAGGTAGAGAGATATGTTCAGCAATCCAATAAATCAAATTTGATTTAGCAACTAAATAAATGGAATTCTGAACCTACCACATAAAGCTCGGTTCAGAATTCACTCTTGCATTCCAGTATGTTCCCTATTGATTACTGTATTTGTTTATGAACTTTTGTAATGCACTGATTATGCAAAAGCAGATCAACCCCTATTGGAGTGACTGGTTTTCTTACCCATGGAACGACTAGTTGCCACATTTGGGGTGGTGGTGCTCTGGCTTTCTTCTTGGGCATAGACTGTGCTTTCTGGGGTTAGCAGATCCTTGAACCTCTTTGCACTTGTTGGCACCTATTAGAGATGTAAATGAGGGAATAGAAAATAAAGTCTCATGTTTTCAAAATATATACTCTGCTTTATAGCAGAAAAAGACTTAAAGTGGAATAAATATATGAAATATATAATGACATAAATTGAAAGTGGAAACAAACCAAAAGAAGCAATAAGGGTGGGAACAGGAATAAAACCAAGTCTACTCTAGAAATTAATGCCAAATGTTTAGCATGCTAACTCCCTGGGGGGGTGTTAATTCTTCCAAAAACACTGGGTCACTAGGCTTTAATTCTTTCTCTCCCTTGAGCTTGAATATGGACTCTTTCACTGTAACATCTGTTTGGCACATATTTGGTTATATCACCCTTTAATGCCATTCCTCCCCTAATTAGAGTGACAGCTAGCCTTCACTGAGAGCTTGCCATGTGTTCTCATTATTACCCCTTAAATGCATTCTCATTTACTCCACATACAACTGTATGAAGTAGATACTATTATTAGTCCTGTTGTATGAGCAAGGCTTAGGGAGATTAGATAACATGCCCAAACTCACAGCCAATAAGCAACAGAGCAGGACTTGGAAGTGGTTCTGTTGGCTTCAAAGTTCATACCAACAAATATGCATTCAATAAATATGCTGGTGAGTGCAGGCAGCAAAAGCAAAAGTAGGCAAATGGGACTACGTCAAACTTAAAAACGTTTGTGCATCAAAGGACACAGTCAACGGAGTGAAAAGGCAACCTATGGAACTGGAGAAAATATTTGCAAATCACACATCCAATAAGGGCATAAAGAACTTCTACAACTCAACAATAATAACAAAAAATATCAAATGACCAAATTAAAAAATGGGCAAAGGACCTGATAGACATTTCTCCAAAGATGGCATAAAAACAGCCAAGCATAGGAAAAGATGCCCAACATCACTAATAAGAGAAATGCAAATCAAAACCACATGAGATACCACCTCACGTCCATTAGGATGGCTACAATTTTTAAAAAAGCCAGAAACTATCAAGTGTTGGTGAGGACATGCAGAAATTAGAACCCTCATGCACTGTTGGTGGGAATGTGAAGTGGTGTGGCCGCTGTGGAAAACAGTATGGTGCTTCCTCAAAAAGTTAAAAATAGCACTACCTTAGTTCTAGCAATCCCACATCTGGGTACATACCCAAAAGAATTGAAAGCAGGGTGTTGAAGAGATATTTGCATACCCTCAGCAGTAATTCCTCACAGTAGCATATATTCAAAATAGCCAAGAGGTGGAAGCAACCCAAGTGTCTATCAATGGATGAATGGATAAACACAATGTGGTGTATGCACACAATGGAATATTATACAGCTTTAAAAATAAAGGAAATTCTGACACTTGCAACAACATGGATGAACCTTAAGGACATTAGGCTAAGTGAAATAAGCCAGCCACAAAAAGACAAATACTATCTGATTCCACTTATATGACATTCCAGAGTAGTCAAATTCATAGAGACAGAAGGTAGAATGGTGGCTGCCAGGAGCTGGGGGAGGGGAAAAATGAGGAGTTATTGTTTAATGGGTACACAGTATCAGTTTTACAAGGTAAAAAGTTCTGGAGATCTATTTAACAGTGTGAATGTACTTAAGACTAATGAACTGTACACTCAAAAGCAGTTAAGATGGTAAATTTCATGTTACGTGTTTTTTTACACAACATCAACAACAAAATATGCTAATGAGTACCTACTATGGGCCCAGCATGGTTCTGAGCCCCGGGAATATGACATGAGTAATATAAATTCCCTGCCCTCTTGAAGCTTACATTCTGGGGCAGAGTGTTAAGGCACAAATATTTATCTTGTGAGCAAACACACAAGGTAATTTCAGATGCCTTTAAGTGCTTTGAAGAAAATATAAGCTAGACTAGACTAGACTAGTGGTTGGCAAACTTTTTCTCTAAAGGCCAAATGGTAAATATTTTCAGCTTTGCAGGCCATACAGTCCCTGTCATAACTACTCGACTCTGCTCTTACATTGCAACAGCCAGACGGTCTTCAACTGGATAGGCATTGCTGTGTTCCAATAAAACTTTATTTACAAAAACAGTTGGTGGGCCAAATCTAGTAGGTGGTTTGCTGACCTCAGGGTTAGAGAGTAACTCCTAGGGGGTGGGATTACTTTAGATAATGTGTCTTTGAGATAACACTGAACTTGAGGATCACGAGAAAAAGTCAGCCATGAAAAGATTTGGGGCATGTTCTAGGCAGAGAAAATAAAAGCCTAAGATGGAGCAAGTTTAGTGTGTTCAAAGGTCAGAAAGGCCAATATGGTGAACATAGAGACCGAGGGGACAGTGGTACAAGAAGTCAGAAAGACAGGCAGGCAGGAGCCTCTGTCCTGTTACCAATGACACTGTGAGCTCCTCAAGGGTCAAGGGTGTGGTTCAGGTACCTCTAAAATCCCTACCTCTTCCAGGCATCTTGTCTTGCCTGTAGCAGGTGCTAAAGACACATGGGAGTTAATCAAAGATTCATTAGGTTCAGCATGTGTCAGTGGAGATTCCACATATTATGTACCAGTGTGGTCTGTGCACTGGTTCTAGCCCACATTTATTGGCAGTCTATAGTGAGAATATATATTTAGAAACTTTTATACCAATGACATTGCCACAACATCCAAGAAGACTTTTATTGTATTGAAAACTGGGCTATAACAGATAGGAAATTTAATAACCTGGTTTCCTCACCAGTTTGAGAATCCTGGTCTATACACTCAAATCACTTGTGATCAGCACACCAGCTACCTGTTAACTAAATGAAATTAGGAAGTAGTTTTTGTGGGGAGCCATATAACTATTCCTTTGCTTGGTGACTCATGCTGATTTTATGTAATACATATTATATTTATTATATAATATATGTAAATATGTATTATATCCTAACATATGATGGCATGCCTAGAGAGCAAATCCCTCTCTTCCCAGGATACGCACCACAGCTGTCAGGCCAGCAGACTCATGGGGATTTTCATTAGGCCCTGGGGTCACCATGACATCTTCTACTCGTGGGGTTGCCACGTGGTCTTCTGCTCCTGTGGTCACAATGTCATCTTCTGGACGGGCTGTGCTGGCTGAGGAAAAAAGACTGAATCAGGGCTTAAGGTGGGAATAGTGTGGGCAGGCCTAACTGGCCAACTATGATCAGACTATTTTCTTTGTCTTTTCTTTTAGAGATTTGATTTGATTTTAGGTCATTTTTCTGGCTTACCACAGTGCCAGGAAGCAAACCGTTCTCCTTGCTTTTCCTTGGGCACCTACTACAGGCTGGCTGTCTCCATTGCAAAGCAAAGGAAGGTGGAAACATAGAAAAGTGAGACAGCCAGCCCTCCCTGGGACCCCACCACGGCGGCTGGGCAGTGGGATGCACGTCTTTCCTTTTCAATGAGAGGTCAGATTCTTCCTGGTGTACTTCATATGATGAATTACTGCATTCAGGTTAAAAAAAAGATCCTTCAGACCTGGAAAAATGCTAAATTAGAGTCACCTGGAAAGACTTCTAAACATACCTATTTCTAGGCTTCATCTCAAACCTTCTAAATCACAATGGCCAAAATCGGTGTCTCCACCTTTTTAAAAATCAAGCTCGCTCTCCATTTAATTTAGTGACAACCATCCACTTGGATGATTAGAACCATTGGCTCTGACCACAGACCTAATAGATCACATAGAGTTCAACCTCCTATTCTACAATTGAGGTTTCTGTCTACAGAAGAGGGTCAGTAACAGACTTAGGTGTACTGAGATCCCAATAGAACTCTTAGTACACCAAGAGCTAAACTAATGAGACCTCACTGCCCCAGCCCTGGCTTTTCTGCATTAACATTTGGATGAATGACTGAGTTCTGCCAATGAGAAAGGTTTCTGGTGGAGCAGGGGATGGAAGAGTAGGGTAGCAGGTTGAATTCCACGAAGGGGGCGAGAGCAGATAACAATGGTGGTCTCTTTGACCTCTGTTGCAGTGATCTGAACTAGTCATGACTGTGCCCAAGCATCATCTCTAAATTCACCAAGTAACCCTTTTTCTGAGTTAAAAATCTGACTCATTGGCCATGGGCTTCCTCCCCAGATTCTGAGCAGTGGTTCTGGAAATTCCATGACTACATACAGTTGCAAAATAAGTGAGCAGAAGCATCCCAGGAGCAACGGGGTGGGGGTGGGGGGGTGCCTGGAGACTTCTTTGTGTAATTAAAGAGCAGATGTTTGTATCTAAGCAGTGCTCAATTAGCAATCCGTTCTTTGCCTTAAGATACCTTATTTTTCCCTCTGCTCAGACAGCCCAGCCAAAGGCACAGCTAATAAATATTTGATCATAACTTCTTCGCTGATGCCTAGAGGAAGGAAGCCTCTAGTGTAAATTCGTTTGTTCTACGAGCCTTCTCTTTGCATCTAAAGTCTTAATCCAGTTGCTGATCGATGGGTGGCTTTGGAAGAGCTACTTAAGGATATGCATTTATTTTTTTATCTGTGGAGGGCTGAGGGGGAAGGCTTTCACCGGTTAGCAATAACTGAATACCTCAGTGCATGCAAATGTTTGCCTTCCCTAGTGGCCATTTGCCGGGGTAGGGGTTGGGGTCGTGATTGGCGCACCAGGATTTATGACTCTGTGGTGTAGGCAGATGTTTAATATATTTATCAAGCTCCAGGGGAAACATCCCTTTGCCAGGCTAGTAGTCCTCATCAAAAAACGAAGCACCCCATTTTCTTTCCTTCCTCCTCTGGTGTGAACTCAGTTCACAAATCATCCATTTTTAAATGTTTTCTGGAGCTGATCAGCAAAAACACTTGCTATAGGGAATCTCTAACTTAGCAAAACAACCCTTGCTTTAAAAAAAAAAAGTCAAGTACTGAATGAAGTTGGTTCAAATGCTTTCATAGAAAGCTCAGTTCATTGAAAGCCTAACTCGATGAAAATTCCTTCTGGTTCATTTCTACCCTTCGCCCACAGAGCCAAGTACTAAAATCGCCCTGAATAGACAAAGGGTGTTTTATGAATGACAGTCAGGATTAAGAGGCATGTCTTTTGTCTCATGGCCCTGGTATTCTTTTTGCTCCCTGGGAAAGTTGATATTTAACAAGAGATCCTCAATTGTCCCCCTTATTATTTTGACCTAAGGCTTCCCTGGGGTTCTTACTAGGCCAGCTGCCTTTTCCCTTCTCTCGTGAAATTCAAATCAAATTCACTCCCCAGTCCCTTTTCTCCTCCTAAGACATGTGTGTGCATGGGCACACACAAGCACACACCCATGCAGATGCACATACGTGCAAACACACAACTGCTTCTGTGAGTGCAGCATGGCGAACCTACTACAACCGTAAACCAGCAGTCACAGCCGGGCATGTCGGGTCGGTTCTGGCGTGGTGCATGCTCGGCCACACCCAGCCTCAGCCAGAGTGTGGGTCAGAATCAGTGGAAGTTTCCAAACACTATGACAACCCATCCATTTACTTTGGGATTTTTTTATTGTTATTATTCCTAGAAAAGCTAGTCCAAAGTCTACACTGACTGTGAGAAACTGATTTGATAAATCAATTTCACCTTAAGGTTCTGAATTTTGAAAACAAATAAGAATTTAAACAATGCTTCTTTGTATCAAGGTGCTAATTATGAATGATTTTCATCTTTGCATTAAAGTCTAGTATCACTAAAGAAATTATTCTAGTGTACGCACATTTCTGGGACGGCATTTCTTTAAAAATATTTTGGAATTTATTTTTTGTGGCTGGCAGGTGCAGGGATCTGAAATATATATAATACATACATATATATATATATAT
>NW_007729604.1:50049-50898 GCF_000696425.1 Galeopterus variegatus
TATCAAGGTGCTAATTATGAATGATTTTCATCTTTGCATTAAAGTCTAGTATCACTAAAGAAATTATTCTAGTGTACGCACATTTCTGGGACGGCATTTCTTTAAAAATATTTTGGAATTTATTTTTTGTGGCTGGCAGGTGCAGGGATCTGAAATATATATAATACATACATATATATATATATATATTTATTTCCTTTTTTCTTTTTTGGTGGGTGGCTGGCTGATAAGGGAACCGTGGTGTTACAAGACTGTGCTCTAACCAACTGAGCTAACCGGCCTGCCCTGAACTTTAGAATTTAGATGCAACATTAAATTGGGCTATTGTGGTCATTGTATTGTAATAATCCCAAATTCTTAATGGAAATCTTTGGAATATGTGATTAATCACTTGGTTTTATTTACATTTCTTTGATTTGTGACAGTGAGTTGTTCAATCTGTTGGCCATTAGGAATGTCTTCTTTTGTGACCACTTTTCTCTTATGACACTCCATTTTCTTTTAACAGTTTTTTAAGTGCTCTTCATACCCTAGAAATTCATTCTTTGGAATATATCTGCAAACTTTTTCCTTTTTTACTAGCTGGCATTTACATCTCTCTTTTGAAAACGACAAGCTGGCAGAAATTAAACATACTCAGCTTATTTTCTTCCTTTGATGCCACGGTCACAAACCCTTCCTCAAAATCATATAAATATTTGCACACCATACTGTGAGCTAAAAGAATTTTTAAAATTTTTTAAAATTATATAAATATTCACCTATGTGAATATTCTTGTTCTTTTGTTCTTACACTTCATATTTCTTTTTGTCTCATGTGTATTTTGAAGTATTATGTAAAATAGGAAT
>NW_007729604.1:51274-58423 GCF_000696425.1 Galeopterus variegatus
ACCCTTGGTGTCGCACCCGTACCGGGGACCGGCAACAGGATCGCAACCCTCAGTGTTGCGCTCGCACCGCGCTCAGCCAGCGAGCGGGAACCGGTCTCTACATGGGATCCGAACTCTCGGTGGTAGCGCCTCCGCGCTCCCAAGCGGCACACTCTCCAGTGTGCCACCGGGCCGGCCCAGAACCGATTTCTAAATCTGTGCTTTCTCCACCATGAGCACCCTCTTCCACCTCATATCAGCTGTCTGCTGCCAGGTTAATTCAGTGCCAGGGATGTAGCTGGAAAGAAAAGGGTGCAGAGGACAAGAGTGGGCTACTCAAACACAGGTGCATCTGGGGGTCTTTCCACATTCTGTTCAGATGCTGCACTGTGAGTTCTACTTAACACAGAGGCACAACAGCATGGGAACAGTCTCACTCACATGTGCACATGTGCTCAGCAATGTAGGGTTGACATGGTGACTTCCTACTGACTTCGTCAGCCCAGTGGGTGACTGTGTGGCACTCTTGTCCCCTTTAACAGACAGGAAAGCTGAGATAGAAAAAGACTGTCTCCTTGACCAAACATTTATTAGGCTCCTCTGAGCACTTTTCTCAATTAAGTCTTGACCTCAGGCTTTTGTGTCCATCCCGGTAGAGTCCAGTTTTAGCAAGAATCCTGCCAAGTCAGTTTAGAGAGAATCTCCCACTCTTGATACCTGATCAAGTTCTGCATCCCCTACCTTTCAATGTCTAAGCTCTTGGCCTGCCTTGAGCAAGAATCTTGTTAGGCCAGTTTAGCAACAAGCCTCCCCACTCTCAGCAATTTCCCCCTCATTCTGCTAGTTGTCTATAAACCCTGACTTGTCTTTGTAATCAGAACTGAATCTGATCTCTCTCCCCTACTGCAATACCCCTATTACAATAGTCTTGAATAAAGTCTTCTTTACTGTTTTAAGAAATGTCAGGATAAATTATTTCTTTGACAAATTCAGAAGTGATGTCTCAAGTTTGCCTGATTCGTGAGTGGACACAAAGCCAGGTGTTCCGACCGCGCATCCCTGGACTCACCAACTCAGGACCAAAACCAACTCTGCTCCTTCATGATGGGCTCTTCTGGCAGCTTTGGGCTAAAACAGCCGCTGCCTCCTCCCTGGGTTCTGACAATCTTCTTTTTTGGTCCCCCCCATCCTCATCTGCCTGTAAATGATATTCCTGGTTGTCAGAAGCAACTGCTTCCTATGAAATCCCATCTTGCTAGAATCTCCCAGTCTTCTTATTTAGTGACCACAATCTCGACTTCCTCCAATGAGTCTCCTTCTAAGGAAAATCTGGGAGAATCTAAACTTTCCATAGTGGCAGATTGTGATTTGCTTAACAAAGGGATGTGCCTCTCTGAGCAGCTGCTCTCTTCCTGGCCCTACAGTGAAGGCAGCAGCAGCTGGAGCCTTCCCAACTTCACCGCTGTATCCCCAGGCAGTATCCCCAGCTCCCAGCGCTTGTATTTGATCCAGAAATATGTACTGAGAACCTCCTACGTGCTGGGCACTGGAGACATGTGTGAACAAGGCAAGATCTCTACTGTCATGGACTTGGGTACTGTTGGAGTTGGCTGGGGTGGGCTGGGTGGACTCACAATAAGCAAACAAACAAGGAAAATAGCAAGATAGTGTTATCTCCCCCCCTTAGATCTCTGCTCAAAGGGCACTTTCTCAGGGAGGCCTTCTCCACCACCCCATTTCAATGAGCACCCCCTCCCCTTCCACCCACACACGGTCCAGAGTACGTACCACCCACCTGCTATGTATTCACTGTCTGTCCCACCAGAACATAAACTCAAGAAAGGCGGTTTTATCTCAATGTCCCTAAAATACCTGGCACATAGCATGCACTCAGTAAGTGGTTGTTGAATGAATGGGCGAACTCCAGGTGGGTGAAGAGCCAGTGCCAACCAACCCTGAAGCCCAGAATGAGCTTGGGGCACTACTCGCTCGAGAAACAGAGGTGGTCAGTGTGGCTGGAGTGTGGTGGGTGAGGGGACTGGGGAGGCGGGGAGGGCCAGTCCGGTGGCACTGTGTGAGGAAGGGTTTTTGACTTCACTGTATCTGAGAAGGTGCCATGATCAGACTGCAGCAGGGAGATCACTTAGACTGTCATTCAAGGGACAGTGGGTGGTGCTTGCACCAGGACAGTGGCACTGGGGAGAGAAAGAACTGAACAGGTAATATCCAGAGAGCATTTGAAGTCGTTACCCACCAACAGTCAGAAATAGATGAGAAACCCCAGAGCCAAACATTCGTTTCGCCATCTGTTACAGCTCTGTTTACAAACAACATTTGGGGTAGAAACAGACCTATGGAACAAAGTAGGATGTCCCTGTAAGGTGCTGAGTCCTTTGCTGATGAGGATTTCATCTTGTTTTACTGGGGATTTTCATAAAAGCCCTGTACAGGAGGTTTAGGTAAAGAGCCTCTGCCTGTTTCCATGTCCACGTGAGGAGGAGTTTGCTCCACTCCCGTTTCTGCTGCCTGCAGCTTCACATTTTGACAGCTGGAGAAGCAGTTTTGACAGCATTTTATCTCAAAATGGTAAAGTTGGTTTTAAAAATAAAGCAGTCCCAAGTTAAGTTACCCTTGGGGTTTTCAAAGAAAACCTGTGGTGTTAGTCAACAGATTAAGGCAGTCTTTCACGGTGCCTGGTGGTTTCTAGTGTCTTGGGCTGCTAAGTATCTAAATGCACAAATATGCCTTTGAAGGTGGATGACTAAATGGCCTTGGAATGATTTTTATGGCCCTTGAGAAGTAGAATGTTCTTTTCTTTTTTTCTTACATTATCCTAGGAAGTTCTGGTTTTCCCCTATAAGAGAAACTGCAGGCTAACTAATAAACAATTAATTCTAGCATTTCCCCCCCCCCCCAATTACATTCAAGATAAAGTAATGCTTCTGAAGGGATGTCAAAATGTCTATCTGGAAAACAAAAAACACCCACTTCTGTTCCTCTGCACAGGCTTTTGTGTATTATTTTTTTATCATGCCTGAAAACTGTGCCAAGAAGCCTGGAAATAAACAGACCCAAAACTCTAGAAAGGTGCCAACCTGCAACATTCTCCAGCACTGTGCCCACCACCCACTATGGTCACCAATGTACTCAAACAGCCCTCCATCTCTGTTCAGAAATGTCCCAAACTTAGCTGTTTGCTGGTGTTTCTTTTACTTCCACAAAGTGGGTTTCTATACCCAGGAGAAAGGTGTTATTAGGACTTTGCTTCTATTTACCACACCTTTGAGTTACCCGTGTGTCCCCTAGGCTGGCCCAGCTCCTGACCATGTGTCAATGCTTTTCTTTGGAATATCGATGCAGCCACAGATCTTTGAAGTCCAAAAGCTCCTTTGCACAAAGAAAGCCACTCCCGCTGTGTGCCCTCAAGTCCTGGCAGATGCTGGGTGTGATCAGTGTAATCACTGATGTGGCCAGTGTGTTTTTTCCCCTCCTCCCTTCCGTGGGTCTTTGGTAAATTGCTTACTGGGTTCCACGGAAAACCAAGGCAACTCTTGGTGAAGGTAGGCAACTCCTGGATGGCTTTGGCCTGCCACTCCATGTTCCACAGGAAAGCACGCTCACTTATTTTTCCTCCAGGCACGGGTAGTGCTACCTAAGGCCCACACTGCCCCATATTCCCTTTATCTGGCACCATGGCAGACGTTTGTTGAGTGACTGACTGTGCAAGTATATTCACAGCCAAGTAGAAAATATCTTCTGAATTACCCCTTGGATTACAATATTCCTGACACCGGGTTTCAACCCGGAGTTGCTAAATACCTTCCCCTGAGGAAAGAGAGAGGTTGGCTGTGGGTAGAACAAGGTGAGGATGAACATCGCTGCCGTGCAGTTTGATTTTTAATGAGCAGTGGCACGTCTGCTCACTGCGGCAGGTCCTGTCAGCCCCTGCGGGCTCAGGTCAAAGACGAGATGAGACTTGACTGCCTGCCATCAGCATTTGGGGCGTGAGCCTCTTCCATAAAATTTAAGAGAAACATGTCATAGCTGAGAAGATCAGACAAGTGCCACTAGTTCCTCTGAAGAAATCAGAAGAAATCCTACACATTAAGATTTGGAGCAGCGTCCCCTCACTTCAGAGGGAGAGGTGGTCATGCACAATACCCCATGGGTTTCTTTGGGCTCCGGGTGGGGTGGTCCTTCTGGGTCCCCTCCCAAAGTTGAAGGCGGCATTTTGAAGGTTTGTGTAGCTGAACACGGGCAATAAAGAAAGAAAGCTGGGGACTCGATTTGCATTTTAATAGCAAGGAGTCACATGATGTCATGAGAAGGGAGAGGGGGCGGGACATAAGATCCATAAGACGGAATACAGGTTCTCAGCCAGATCCATCCTCTCTCCCCTCAAAGAACTGACACTTTTGTGTATACCTGGCAAATCTTTGCATTTAATTTCCGTGACTATCCATGAAAGAATATTTTAAGAATGGCTACTATGTATTAAATTTATAGGAGAATGTGCAAAACAAGGTGGCACATACTCCTTCTCCATCTTTACAAAAATGATTAGCCTCATTTTTTAGATAAAAAGATGATGGGGCTGAGAGGCTCACTGACCTACCCACACAGAGAGCAAGGGGACAGACGTCAGGACCTATCCAACTCCCAAACCCACGCCCCTAGCCCTGCGTCTCGAGCCTTCACATGCCTTGGTCACTTGTACCCAGCACCCATTCGTGCTTTTCTCTGCTCCTCGAAGAAAGGGCTGGAGAAGTTGATGCTTCTGCGGGAGCCTGTGGCTGAGCTGCCAAGACACATGCAGGTTCATCCATCACCACCTGGGTAAAATCCCCTTCCTCAAGGTGCCAGGGGAAAGTCATCTGCTCTGAACTAGTATCAGACTTCACAGTACTTGGGCATTTACTACTTTCTCCCTACTGGCATCTATACGTTCCTCGAGGGCAACATTCCATGCAGCTGCAAGTTTATGGCCCAGCCACGAGCATCGTCTGTGCTGGCTGGCTGAATGAATGGATGAGCAGTGGTCCTATTTCTCAGCATTCACGGGAGTGAATCAACTCACCCGCTCACCCTCAAGCACAAGCAGGGCTCAGAACTCCTCTGTGTTCAAACCAGAGGCTGCTGATTACAACCTCAACCAAGATTACTCAACTGAGGGAGCTGTTTGCCTCTTGACCAAGAGTGTTCTCAGTAAAACTCAGGAAATGAGTTCACAGTTCTGTAGACGGGAATCACACCCCTGTAATAACTTTTCTGGAACACAGCTGGGGGCGCAGTCGTGTACGAAAGGCCACCGTTTAGAAAGAAAGGGCTGCTTAGCGCTTGAGTCACCAGACGGTGAAAACCTGCTTTAGAAGTGCTGCCCTAGAGCATCACATCCCAACGGGTGGCGGGGTGTTTGGGAAGCATTCACCGTCTGCTCGGAAACTGAATGGAAACCTGAGGTTCTGATTCACTCAGGGCCATCAGCTGAGCAGGCCCTGATTTTGCAAGAGTGGAAATTGAAGCCCCTCTGGATATGAGCTCACCCTTCACCCACGTGGCTCAGACAGCCCAGCTGTGCACACAGGAGGTCGAGGCCTGCAGGAATGTGCAGAATCTGGCTGTTTCTACTAGCTGCCTTTGGCCTTGGTCCTAGGCCTGGCTTGGGAGCTTGAAGTGTACCTTGGTAGATTTTTAAAAAAATAGTTGTTGGCTAGGAAGATCTTTCTTCGTTTGTTGTGATGCATGGGAAATTCAGGCAGCAAACTTCTCCTCCAGGGCTGGCCTCTGATGCTCTGTCGGTGAATTATCCCCCAGGTACTCACCAGACACACCAAATATGATGTCTTACCATCACCTCAGACTCACTGTGTCTAAAACAGAGCACACAATGCTGACCTCTTCTCATCATGCTGGTTCATCCCTCCTCACCGATTTTCATATTCCTATCATCTGCCTTCTTGTCACTTCTACTGAAAGGCTTAGATCATCCTGTTTCTTCTTCCTGCCACATGTTTACTATGTACCCATCCTGTGCTCTTTTAAGTGCTCTCTTCTCTAAGGGGCAAGAGCTGTGCACAAAGAATTAAAATACAGTGATGAGAATAGTCAAGACAATTTTGATAGAGAACAAAGTTGGAGGATCCATATTCTCTGATTTTAAGACTTACTCCAAAGCTACAGTAATCAAGACTGTGTGGTACTGGCATAAGGATAGACATATATGTCAATGGCATAGAACTGAGAGTCCAGAAGTAAACCTATACATTTATGGGCAATTGATTTTTGACAAAAGTGCCAAGATAATTTGATGGGGAAAGAATCATCTTTTTAACAAATGATGCGGGATCAACTGGATATCCACATGCAAAGAGTGGAGCTGGACCTCAACTTTGCACCACGTAAAAAAAATTAACTACAAATGAATCAAAGACCTAAATGTCAGAGCTAAAACTATTAAGAATAAATCTTTGTGACCTTGGGTTAGGCAATGGGTTCCTAGATATGACACCAGCAGTACAAACAACAAAAGAAAAAATAGATAAATTGGAGTTGACCAAAATTTTTAAAATTTATGCTTCAATGGACACTATCAAGATATTGAAAAGACAACCTACAACGTGGAAGAAATACTTGCAATTCACATATTCAATAGGGTCTGGTATCCAGAATACATAAAGAATGTTTTCAATCAACAATGAAAAGAGCCCAGTTTATTTAATTTTTTTTAGCAATAAAGTATTTTTTAAATTAAGGTTTGTACATCATTTTTTTAGAGATAATGCTATTGCACTCTTAATAGACTTCAGTACAGTGTAAACATATTTATATACATCAAGAAACCAAAAAAATTGTATGACTCACTCTATTGTGATATTTGACTTATTGCAGGGGTCTGGAACTGAACCCGCAATATCTCCAAGGTATGCCTCTGTGTGTGTGTGTGTGTGTGTGTGTGTGTGTGTGTGTGTGTGTGAAGAATCCAATTTTAAAACGGGCAAAGGTTTTAAATAGACATTTCTTCAAAGTTATACAAATGGCCAGCAGGCACATGAAAAGATGTTCAACATCATCTGTCATTAGAGAAATGCAGATCAAAAGTACAGAGAGATACCACTTTGCCCTCATTACGATGTCTACTATTTAAGTGTGTGCACACACACACACACACAC
>NW_007729604.1:59137-60470 GCF_000696425.1 Galeopterus variegatus
CACACACACACACACACACGCACACACTAACAAGTGTTGGCAACGATGTGGAGAAATTGGAACTTTGTGCATTGCTGGTGGGCGTGTAAAATGGTGCAGCCATTTTGGAAAACAACTTGGCAGTTTCTCAAAAAGTTAAACATAGAATTACCATTTGGCCCAGCAATTTTACTCCTAGGTACAGACTTGAGAGAAATGAAAACCTATGTCCACACAGAGACTTGGACTTGCAATGTTCACAGCAGCATTATTCATAATAGTTGAAGAGTAGAAATGACCCAAATTTCCATAAATTGGTGAATGGGTAAACAAGATGTGGGCTATCCATACAACGGAATATTATTCAGCCATAAAAAGGAATAAATTTGTGATACGTGCTACATCATGGATGAACCTGGAAAACATCATGCTAAGCCAGACATTTCATTGATATGAAATACCCAGAACAGGCAAATCCACAGAGACAGAAAGTAGATCAGTGGTTGCTAACCCTAAGTCCCATCTTCCCCACCAGGCTTTTTCTAACTCCTCACAGCCACGAGACTTTCTCAGCTCCAGACTCCTGGTGACAGGTATTGGTGGCTGCTACTCAGGACATACCATTCTATGCTACCTCCCATGTCCTTTTCACATATACAACACGCACCCCTCTGTCTTGCCTCTCTTTGCAAGCTGCGATCATGCCGCATGCTTCCTCTCTAACTCTTAAAGTTCTTAGTAACATGTGCTCTGTAAATGCAAAGGCCCAGGGACAGCATCCTTCAATGCAGTACTCCCAGTATTCGGTACACGTATAATCAGAATGAGGTATGCAACAAACAAAATTAACACAAACAAACAAAATGATGTGTGTAACCATAACAAGTGGTGTTGCTTCTGTAAGAAGTGCTTGAAGGAATCAACTGGCTGACTTTTCTGGGTATTCTTAGTGACATTAACTCCAAGCATAGCTGGTTATTTAGGTCGGTGATTAGAGGCTCTTGGGTTGAGCTACCTGGGTTCAAGTCTCACTATTTACTAGCTCTGTGGCTGTATGCAAGTTACTAAACCTCACTGAGCCTCTTAACTTGTCTATAAGGTACAAATAGTTCTTACCTTGTGGGTTTGTTGTGAAGGCAAGTGTTTGACACGAGCTAAGTGCTCACTAAACGGTGGCTGTTAGGACTTAGGTACCGTTATTAACACCACCCATTCAGAATCTAATTCCCTTAGCTTTGCAGATTCACATTTAATCTTACCATGGGGTGATCTGGCTCAGATGAAACTGTTTCGCATTAGCTAAACTCACAAGAGCCCAGGAAACCAAATAGTTTATTTAGAATGGGAACAGTTT
>NW_007729604.1:61417-63615 GCF_000696425.1 Galeopterus variegatus
AACACTGAGGGTTGCGATCCGTTGCCGGTCACGAAAAAAGACAAAAAAAAAAAAAAGGAAATACCTGGGATGGTGTTGGGTCTGCAGAGAACATTAGCAAAGGGTGGGCTGTTGGGCACAGCACACTCCCTGACTGTGATAGGACCGAGATCCCCGACTCGAACCATCTTGACTGAAGTCACAATGCCCGTGGCCACCAGGTATGACGTCTTTCATACCAGCTGTAAGCAGCCATATCGTCCACATGGCTCCCCACCGCCTGACTCACACAGCAGTTACTCAGTAAGTATTTGTTAAATAAATGAATTCCTTGGGCAGGACCAGTTTTATGTCAACAAATCCTTGTTCTTTTCCTCTCCCTTCTGGATTCTAGGCAAACTGACTCCCTTCTCCTTCCGGCAGGATACTATTCGTTGGGTCACAGCTTTTCTTACGTGAGTTGTGTTTTATTCTCCTGGAGGAAGATACCTTGATGACTTGTGGGGAATACCCTGCTGTCATCAGTAATATGTTCATAGATCTTCTAGCATGTCCCTTTCCTGTTTCCCATTTATACTGTATGTAATCGGCATTCCCCTGCATGCTACAAACGTGACAATGGCGACTGTCACCCTAGAGTGGTTCCGTGTTGGTTCCTCCACTGCCTGGAGCACTGTGCAGCTCCATCCTTCTGGACAGAGGTCAGAGCATGTGTCTTCCTCCAGAAAGGTGATTATTCTTCTCATAGGTTTTTCTTTTTCTTTTTTTTTAACTGCATTAAATTTAGCATTGCCCTAACAATTTCAGTTTTCAGCTCCTCACACATGAACGAGTTGTCCAAGGTTGCAGGTCTTCGTTCGGACTTAGCTTGATTCACTTCAAAGGACAAAACAAGCTCCTCTGATCAACTCTCAATGCAATACACTGGCCAGAAAAAAGGAGGGCAAGCCTGTCTACCGCTTTCTGTCGAAGGTCGAGGGAGCTGGCCATCCACTGGCCAGCCACAAACAGGCGGGGTGACAGGCATTGCGGTTAGACATGTGGCAGGAAGGAAACAGTCACCTTGCTTTCCTGCCTCGGATGGACTTGGCAGAATTTCCGTCGGTCCCTAGCCTGGCTCTATCTCAGAGCCTTTGGATGAAATGACTTATCATTTTCCTTTCCCCAAATTTAAGAAACCAGTAGGGAAAGGATTCCAAACTCCAACCAACAGGCACTTTCTCTCATGCCCACCCCATGAGAACCCTAAGACAAATCTCAGGAACTATTCCCTTGGCTTTAGAAGTACCCCCAGCACCTGATATTATTTGATTCTCTTCCCACAAAACACTCACACTAAGTATCTCCTTGAGAGGTTTTGGGTGGCAGGAATAGCAAAGCTTCCTTGGAGAGCCCTAGATTCTATCCAGATTCCGTAAATGAGTTTCACAAGGGTAGGACCGGGAATTTGAGTTTTCTCCCCCTGTACGTCCTCCCCCGTAATATTTCCACAAGTTGTAACCTGGCATGCCTGCTCTCAGAAGCCAGAAATATGACAAATATTCAGATAAGCCAGTGGAATGCAGCACAGGTTCACTGCTTTGCTGGTGAAGACACTTTTTCACGTTAGGCGAGAAGGGCAGGTGCCTCTCTGCTTTGAATCCTGCACCCAGCGCCATACCAAGCAATCAGGAGACACTTAATAGCCATTTGCAGAATGAATTAATGAATCCTATTTTAATGTACTGTGGCAATTTCATCTTAAAGGAATATTATGGTGAGAATTTAAAGAAATTTTTGTTTTCATGTTTAAGGGGCTTAAAGTGAGGGTAATTTTTAATTTAAAGTTCAACCTTTGTGATTTTTTTTTTTTAATTTTTTTTTTTTACAGCAGAGAAGTGTAGTAAAAAGAGCTTGAGATCTGGAGTTAGACCCATTTTAGAATCCAGGCGTGGCATATTCTGAGATAATAGTGTATAATTATAGGAGTTGTGACGATTAAATGAGGTCTCTGGTGACACTCCCAGCACATGGTGGAGGATGGGAATGGGACGGAGCGGGTGTCCTTCCTACTTGGCTGGGCCATCCACTGTCCTGCCAAGGTTCAGGGTTATTACTCACTGGTATAGAGTCACCGATGGGCTGCCCATTTCACAGAGCAAGAAAAAGGGAGTTTACCTCTGTGGGCCATGTGCAGACTTAGGCTTCTTCTGCTCAGACACATTTTATAAAATGTGCTT
>NW_007729604.1:65119-75380 GCF_000696425.1 Galeopterus variegatus
GCCACGATCTTTCCTTAGCAGAGCTGGGATACACACGGCTCAGATTGGAGGCCTCCGTCACCTTGCACGGGTGAGCTCAAAATGGTGTCATTTGCACGCTGTCTCGCCAAAAAGGAAATGTAACTGAAATACAGAACTGTATATATTCCGGTGGAAAGAGAAGTTCCAAAGATAGGATTGCCATGAATAGCCCACAGCCCCTGTAAAGAGAATTGCTCCATCTCCTCCAAGCAGGCAGTCCAGCATAGAATAGTACACTCTGTATAATTTCCCTAAGTCTGGGTATTTTTGTCTGTGCAGAATTGTAGAAGCCTAGGTTTGGTCCACCCCTCCTGCAAACCACTCCCTTCAAGAAGAATTCCTCTGGTCCTCGGCCTACCTATGGAAGAGTTTACCTTTCAAGCACAGCTCAGCACCCTCCAGCCCCAAAGATCACTAGTCAGCCTACAATTTCTTCAGCCAATATTTAGTAAGCAACTGCTACACGGCAGACATTGTTTTGGCCCTGGAGATCAAGTCCAGACATCCCTGTGTCCTCTAGAACTTATATTCAATTGAGGAAACAGACAAAAATAAAAACCCAAGAAAAGAAATAGAATGTTGACAAGTGTTCGCAGAGGCCACCAGCACGGCACAGTGGACAGAAAGAGGTGAGAGATGAGAAGAGGAAAGGAGAGGACACGAGGGGAGGGAAGACGTGGCCAGTGGGGCAGGTGGTGTGCCCCACCGCCGGATGGAATCCTGTAGTCTAAGGAGTCACCAACACTGATCCGGTCATTGAGGTTGCTGGCCAAGTTCAACACACGGCCCCAAACCCACTTAAACCTCAGAGATGAACCCCAGCCCTCCTGAATGTCCCTCCCAATCCCATGGGGCCAATTTCTTCTGAGGCTGTGGGTATTCCTCCAACACAGCCCCCCAGGGGGAAGCCCGGTGGCTCTTATCCTTCGACCCCTATCTCTTGCGAGCTGACCTGGAGGGAGACCCCCTCTGCTGCCACCCCTGCTGCCTGCTCTGGGCACACCGCAAACTGTTTCTTTGGAACCTGGCACAGCTAAGCTGCTGCCTCCCCTCCTTGGTGCTGATCCGACTCGCGGGCACACACACACTCCCAGCTCCCCCGCGCTCTCCTGGGCGACCTCAAATACCAGGCCCAGGAATTCCAGCAAGTCTCTGCTCGCTGGTCCCCAGCAGCCGCTGCAGGAAGCCACTCGCGCTGGGTCTTACCTCCTTCTGCCAGGACCCAGAGCGATGCACTTCCCAAAACGAAGAGCAGGACTGTAACCTTCCACATCTTCCCAGCTGACTTGTTCTCTTTGGGGCCCAGCCACGACTTTTTTGTGCTGGGGGATGATCACAAAGCTCTGCAGGCACAGGCCCAGCCTGGAGGAGTCGGGATGCGTGCAGCAGAGTCCCAGTGCGGGAGGGTGCCCAGTTTTCCTTCACCCCAGGCAGCCGCAGGAGCAAACTTTGCAACTGGAAACTTTCCGAGTGCAGTCAGCATTTATCTCTCCCGATGAGGGCGGGGAGCAGCTGTAAGGTGGTCTCAGTCCCAGGCGTGCTAGGACCGCCCTCCGGCTCTGTCTGGCCAGTGCAAAAACGATGATCTCAGGCCAGGTTTAAAGTTACAGGGCCGCAGCTGGGGGGCTGCCAGGACCACGAGGGCCCTGAGCCCTGGCAAAAACGGGCTTTTATTCTGTTCAACAACAGGAGGGAAAGGGGCCACATGCAATAAACAGTTTTGCTCTTTTCATTGATTTTTTACCGTACTTATTATTCTGTTTTTTAAGACTGAAGCACAAGCCTATGTTTTTCTTCTGATAGGCTGAAGGGAGAAGTAAACTGTTCCTTGTGTGGCCCATAGTTTTAGAACCAAGCAAGCATGGGATTGTTCTTGTAAATATTGAATTCGATGGCTTAAAAAAAAAAAAAATTGGCCATCATCTGGCTGGGCCAGAGGCAACTCATGCTGGTCAATTGCACCCTTGTCCAGGGGACCAAGGCGGGCGGGCTCAGGGGGGCTGCCTGGGAGCTGGCTGGGGTAGCTTGGCAGACCCAATGACTTTAGCAGTTTTGGAAAAAAAAGGTTGAGCTCCCTCTCCTTTTCCCGACCCTGGGATGCACCGCTGTGATGCTGGGGCCCCCACTGTGGAATCAGGTTCTGTACTGGTGGTGACCCACATGGTCACCCAACCTGTGTCCGTTTCCAGCTTGGATTCATCCCTTTTCATCCTGGAGTCTGGCCCCAGAGTCCCCACTTTACTGGTTTAAACAATCTTGCCTTGATCTTAGGTGCCAGCAGCAACAAGAGAATTTATATCTTTTACCTTCTTCCCATCTGAACTGTTGGAATTAAAAAAAAAAAATTAAGAACAGGAGTGTGGGAGGTGGTCTTTGCTCCACACCCAGATGCCACAAATTCCATTCAACAAAAGAACCTGAAGATGAATGCCCAAAGCTCCACACTGGGGTAAAGACTGGTTGTTTTGGGATCTTTATACTTGACCCTGATTCCCAATTTATTTTATCATAAGAACTACATGGGAGATTGTCATAAAAGCTCAGAATCCTTGGTTCCACCCCAAACTCATGTAAATCGGACCCTTTGGGAATTCTTACTTTAAACCAGTGTCCCAGGAGAACTTGTCTACAGGAGCATTTGCAAACGTCCCTCAGGGCTTCTCAGAGAGAATCACTGGGGGGTGCAGTGGGGGTGGGGGGCTGTTTTCATGCAGGTGCAGCCTCTGCGGGTCTGAGCAGGGGAGATTCTGCATTTCTAAAGATCTCTCTGGTCCTGGGCTACGAGATAGGAGCTGTGTACCTGAAGTAAGGGGGGTTGGGGGCTGGGATTGGAAGCATAAATAGAAAACTGGAGACAGAAAAGGTACTTATCCCTGAGCTGACTTTCCCGTCTTGCTGATATGTTTTATTGTTATTACTCAGTATCAATGATGACAGAGTAAATGCATTCTCTGTTGAGCCTGTTAGGTAGAGAATAGATACAAATCTACTCCAAGATCACAAAAAAGAAAAAGATGGACCACTGTCACTTGGAAATTGAAGCGGAAGGAAGCTTGGGGGTAGAGAACGGGATACATGCAGCTAATGTAGAGGGTTGCTTGGGGCTGGGTTATGATTCAAGGAGACCCTCCCTGTACCTCTCCTGCCACCCACATGGATGTGTCCAGTTGCTACGAGGTTGGTCATCTGACCCTCTGGTAAAGGATGAAGGCGGGGGCAGGTAACAGGGAGGTGGATCCTTCTGGAGGCCCTGGACAGGGGCCAGGACAGGGGACTCCATGGATGGGTGTGGGTGCTGTTGGTCTGAGTAAATGGAGAGGGGAAACCTACAGACAGAGGGAAGATCTCAGCTTCCTCTCCCATGGCAACAGCCAGCGGATTGAAAGAGAGGGAATGATGGCTTTGGGCATAGGTGTGACCCAGGGTCAGGCTACAGAAGCTGCGGTGAAGCCCAGGGGGTTTGGCAGCCTGAGACCCAGCCCAGCTGAGGGGAAGAAGGAAGGAAGGAGGGCACATGCCTGAGGATTCCTCCGTTCTTGTGGAATAAGAAATTCCTATGCTCCTAAAGCAGTGACCATTAGTAACTAGTGAGATAACAGTCACAGCAACTGACATTTACCTTGCTGCCAGGACCACGCACTATCTCATTTAATCCTCAAAGCCACCCTTGAGCTACGAATATTGATAATACCCATTCTACAAAGAAGGAAACAGGTTTAGAACAGATTCACCTGGAGGGCTGGTGAGATAGACCGCTGGGCCCCACTCCCAGAATTTGCACGTCCAACAAGTTCGCAGGTGGTGCTGGTGCTGCTGGTCCTGGGTCCCACTCTGAGAACCACTGTTTAGAGGTCTCTCTGCAAATTGTCCAGGGTCCTACAGTGAGTGAGTGGTGGAGCCACGGGTCCCTCTGTTGCAGAGCAGGTCTTGAGCTGGTTGCTAGTGCTGTGTCTTGCTTAAGGATTTGATAGCAGAGGTCTAAAACTTGCTTTTAGGAGGCAGGAGACCCCCAAAGGAAGCAGGCTGTGAAATTGAGAAGGAGCCAAACTGCAGCATCCTATATGGAACTCTCCAGCCTGGGATCTGGAGATGGAGTGTTAGGGTCTCTTCGGCTCCCTGTGTTCTTTGAGGCCCTGAATAGTCCAGAGAGCAGCCGGCTGAGCTGCTCCAGGCTGCCTGAAAAGACACCGTGGGGAAGAAGCTTCTCAGCACACGATGTTCCAGAGCTGAGAAACCCCCAGTTGAATCTCTGATAGCAAAGGCAGCCCTGGGACCCAGGAATAAATAAGTCCTGCACTTCGGGGTATGACCTGGGACCAAAACGTATCAGGCAGGAAAGAGATGAAGCTGTCGGGGGGCGGGGGGGCACTGGAACTGAAGGAACTCACAGCAACTTGATTTGTTAGAGGGAGCCAATGTATGACCTGGGACCAAAACGTATCAGGCAGGAAAGAGATGAAGCTGTCGGGGGGCGGGGGGCACTGGAACTGAAGGAACTCACAGCAACTTGATTTGTTAGAGGGAGCCAACGTGTTTGGGCATCAAAATCCAGCTCCAGGGTGGCCTCAGGCAGCACGAGCCTCTGTTTCTAATTCTTTAAAATGGGGGTGTTATTCCTACTTTGGAGGGCTCTGGGCACAGCAAGCAGTATTGCTACTATGATTACCATGACGTTTGTTTCTGCCAGGCCCTGCCTGATTCTCGGCCTCTTCAGTCCTCTGGAGCCCACCTGTGCCCACCGGTGCCCACTGGTGCCCACCTGTGTTCACCTGTGCCCAACTGAACACTGAGCCAGCTCCAGCCTCTAAGACAGAAGTTCTTAACATGGTTCCAATAGAACTGGCTTTTTTTGACCTTAGGAAACCCAGCTGGACTAGTACACAGCATCGCCCTCTCTGTTAGCCCAAGCCTCACCTTAGGTCTTATTCCTGAGTCTCCTTGACTCTTGTCCTGCCTCCTGAGCCTAAGGCCTCCTCTTGAAACTGGATTACCTCCTAGTTCCACCCAGGAGATGGTGTTCTGCACCAGGACTCTGACCTGGAGGCTGGCTCCTGCCGTTTCATGAGCGGGGAGTGGCTTGGATTTCTGACCCACTNTTAGGGTCTCTTCGGCTCCCTGTGTTCTTTGAGGCCCTGAATAGTCCAGAGAGCAGCCGGCTGAGCTGCTCCAGGCTGCCTGAAAAGACACCGTGGGGAAGAAGCTTCTCAGCACACGATGTTCCAGAGCTGAGAAACCCCCAGTTGAATCTCTGATAGCAAAGGCAGCCCTGGGACCCAGGAATAAATAAGTCCTGCACTTCGGGGTATGACCTGGGACCAAAACGTATCAGGCAGGAAAGAGATGAAGCTGTCGGGGGGCGGGGGGGCACTGGAACTGAAGGAACTCACAGCAACTTGATTTGTTAGAGGGAGCCAACGTGTTTGGGCATCAAAATCCAGCTCCAGGGTGGCCTCAGGCAGCACGAGCCTCTGTTTCTAATTCTTTAAAATGGGGGTGTTATTCCTACTTTGGAGGGCTCTGGGCACAGCAAGCAGTATTGCTACTATGATTACCATGACGTTTGTTTCTGCCAGGCCCTGCCTGATTCTCGGCCTCTTCAGTCCTCTGGAGCCCACCTGTGCCCACTGGTGCCCACTGGTGCCCACCTGTGTTCACCTGTGCCCAACTGAACACTGAGCCAGCTCCAGCCCCTAAGACAGAAGTTCTTAACATGGTTCCAATAGAACTGGCTTTTTTTGACCTTAGGAAACCCAGCTGGACTAGTACACAGCATCGCCCTCTCTGTTAGCCCAAGCCTCACCTTAGGTCTTATTCCTGAGTCTCCTTGACTCTCGTCCTGCCTCCTGAGCCTAAGGCCTCCTCTTGAAACTGGATTACCTCCTAGTCCCACCCAGGAGATGGTGTTCTGCACCAGGACTCCGACCTGGAGGCTGGCTCCTGCCGTTTCATGAGCGGGGAGTGGCTTGGATTTCTGACCCACTGGGCTGCCTCCATCTGCTAGAGCTCCCTGCCGCTCTCCCAGAGTCTCCCAGATGCTGACTGCCCCTCCAATGGTCCTGGTCAAACCATCTCATGCCCCATTCCACTGGGCTGCACACGAAGTTGCTAAAAGAATTTTGAAAAACTAGGTACCAATTATTTTTCACCATAGACTTAAATAAGTCTATGTTGAACAGGAGGTAGACCATACTAAACACTTCATACAAAGAAATAAGATGAAGATTGGCTGATCAGAAAAAATAGTTCATGAAACGATTTGATCAAACTGACCATAAAACAAAAGATACAAAATTTTACCTGTAAATTTTAATGTATACACCTTGATATTTTTCATACAAGACCTGGGAAACTTTCCAATTACACTTAAAATAATCAGCGTGACTCACACATATTCTTTTATAAAAATAATGAGCATTTATTAATTTTTCACTATAAAGATATGCATTTATTAAAGGAGGTGTGAAAAACAGGAAAGTAGAAAAAATGATAATATGCCTTGATTTCCTATGCGTTGTTTGCAACTTTTTCTTTTGACATAATTTCAAATATACAGAAAAGGTGGAAAAGTATTTAAGAGCTCCCACATGCCCTTTTCCCAGATTAACCAGATTGTTTATAGTTGGCCCCATCATTATCAACATTTGCTTCCTCATTATCTCCATCTTTATTTTTTGTTCTAGATCACCCAAGAGTAATATAGATATTATACCCTTGAAATTTACACCCAAGAATGTCCTAAGGCCAAAGACATTTTCTTTCAGCAGGATTATCAAAGTCAGGAAATTTAATATGAAAACAATACTGTTGTCTAGTTCACAGTCCATATTTAAATTTTGACAATTATTCCAATAATATCCTTTACAGATTATCTTTTTCAAGAGCTATTCCAGGACTACTTATCACATTTGGCTGTCATGTCTCCAGAAGATGCCAGAACATTGCTTCAACCTTTGTCTTTCTTAAGCTTGATGCTTTTTGAAGACTACAGGCTAGTTATTCTGGAGAATGTCCTTCAGTTGGGGTCTGTCTGCTGTTTCCTCACAATTAGGTACAGGTATGCATTCTTGGCCGGATGACCACAGAAGCGATGCTGTGTCCTTCTCCATGAACTACCTGAGGTGGCCTCGTGTCAGTTCCCAGTACTGCTGAGGGTTACCTGTGATCCCTTGGTTAAGGTGTTTGAATTCAGGACACCCCAACATGGGCCAAGCTTCTTCCTTAACAGTATGTTTGCAAGCAGGGAACGACAGTGTTTCACATTGGTACCCTGGGACTAAAGAGATGTTTTTCACCCCAGACAGTGCTCCATAATAAGATTTGGGATAGATCAGAATCTGCCTTTCTTTGGTAAACGCGGGACGGGCTATTGTGAAGGCATGGTATTCTCCCAGCAGCTTTAGAAGAAATCTTATGAACATCAAGGTGTTGAAAATTTGAGTCCCTTAAACCCATCCTAACAGACATTCTCCTAGGGAAATCTGTGTGCCTCTGCCGCTTGAAGACCCCTGCCCTGTCCCCCTGCTGGGCTGGGTACCTCCCAGCATTGGGGCTGCCTCATGCCACCCCACTGTACTTAAAGGACTGAGCCCAGTCTGTTCCCAGCTATGGGGACTCCCTGCCTGCTTTGATGATATTGTGAGCTCCCCAAAGCCAGGAACTTAGCTTATTGATATATTCATATTCAAATTCAAATATATATATTTGTAGTCTCAGCATCTGGCACTGCTCCATAAATATTTGTGACAGGACAGTTTGGCATTTTCTGTGGACCGATGGAAGGTCCTCATCATAGAGGAACCTCAGCCCTGCCCAAGACTCAGAGACTGATTCAGTGGCACATGATACACAACATCAGCCAGCCTGACTAGGCAAAGAGAAAACAAGCAAGTGACTTCTGGGATTTCTGGGAAAGCCCTGCCAGCACCTCTCCAGCTCTTGGTACACTTCCCTCCCTGCGAACTGCCTGATGGCTACACCCCATAGACCTTCCTTAGCTTAAAGATGCAATCCCTTTGGGCTGCAAGAAAACCCGGGGTGGATTGCGTGATTAGCACAGTCTTGCAGACCTTGATGTGGATGGGTTTTTTTCCCTTTCTCAAGAGCAAGTTTTGTTTGTTTTTTATTTTTTGGCTGCTGAACTATCTGGGCATCCAAACCCTTGCCCTTGGTGTTGTAACACCACGCTCTAATCAACGAGCTAACTGGCCAGCTCTCCCAAGAGCAGGTTTCGATAAGGTGTCAAAGGTACTAGTCTCTTGGATTCTCCCAAGAAGGAGAAAATGCACAAAATAAAAAAAACCCTGGGATGCTAAAGACACATTTTACCTATTTCATACTTTCATTTGGTCAGGCAGGACCTGTTGGCTGCGACATCTCCTGGGTTTAACTTGAGCTGGTCACCCTCTCGCTGGCCTCTATCTGACAGATATGACATGTGCTCAACCCCGTGGTCACCAGCTCCACTTTTCCCACTCACTTTGGTAGGGAAGGTTGAGTCTTCACAAACTGTATCTTCAGTGGCTGAGGTGGGGCCCCACATGGCTGTCTTAGGACAAGGAATGTGGCGTGATGTTTAGTTTTTCACGGGTCTATTAAAAGCATCCGGCTTTTGCTTGAAGCAATATGGGGAACATTCAGCTCTGTGGATTGACAGGCTTCTGTGCCCTTTGCTGTCCTGGGGAAGCCTGGGGCCTCGCTGCTGGACATGGTCATGTGTACAGAGTGAGCTCCACATGCCCTGGGAGAACTGAAAGGGCTGAGCAGGCCAAGGGTATGAACACGGCCTTCACAGGGAAGATGGCACCGAATTATATATACTCCAGTTCTGATGTTGGCTCCACACCACGCCAAAGAAGTGCAAAAAGAACTCACTTGGGCCACTGGTAATGGTTTTCACAATGGCACGTTGCTAATACACTACCCTTCCCACCCGACCAAAAGGAAAAGTTGACTAAATCTACCCATCGATAGGAATTCAGGTATCTGATGGTTTGGGTGTAAAGGGTCACCGATTACTTTAATGGGTTGGGAGCATAGAGTCCGGTTGGGTGTTTTTTGTTTTTGATCAAGACTGAATTTTAATTGGCAGACATGCATTGGGAAGGTTGACGCTTTTTACCGTTCAGACCAATACTCACAGAAAGCTCCTTTCACTGGTGTGTTCAGAGAGCCCTTGATTATGAAGACTCAGCCCTCTGCTTGCAAAACAATCTGAATGAATGTGTTTCAGTGTGGGAGGCTGGGGAGTCAAGGAGGGACACGGCTGGGGGGGCAGGAGAGAGGCGGGTGTTTATCTCACTGCTGCTTGCACGGGTGGTGGCCTTGAAGATATCAATGCCAGGCTTTTTCTCCCTCAGTTTCCCTGGGTGGAAACTGGGCTTGTGACCATGACAGTGAGAATACCTACCTGGAGGCCTGACTGTGCTGCCCACTTGACCAGAGCCAACTCACCCTCTACTCTGCCAGCTCCTGCTTGCATGCTGAGGGTAATGATGGCAAACCACCACTGCCACAAACTCCTGCCATCCCAGCCTGGCATCTGTCCCCAGAGCAGATGTCACACTCCCCAGGGATGAGGCCACGAGGCCCACAGGCCAGACAATGGATGGGATCCCTTTGGAATAGTCTGGATCTTGTTGATATTTTGAAATCACTTTTGTTGAGGTCCCAAATCTGTTTTAATCACCATTCAGGAATCTAATTCAAATATTCAGACTTCAGAGTCTGCCAAGAGGTGGGTTTGGCCATGACAGGAAAACAGGAAAAGGCTTAAAAGCTAATAAAGCTGGAAGAAAACAGCTTTTATGTCTTCCGAGAGGGGAAATTTGGTGCTGGAGAGGGTGAGGACTCTCCTTGTGCTGGAGCAGCCTGTTTAAGGTTTCTGGAGACGGGCAAGAGGCACGAGGGAGTTTCTGGGAGAAGTTACTGGAGGAATTTAACTGTTTTTGTTAGCAGAGCCAGGGAGCCTGTTTACGTGTTTATTACTGGCACCAACAGCAGGGAGTTACTGTACAGATTATTTATTCTTCCACTTGACAACTATCTACTGAACATCAGTTGTGTGCCAGATAGTGTCATAGGTTCCAGGGACATGGCAGGGAACAAGGCGTCCAGGTCCCCGTTTCTGAGCCTCTTACATTCTGTGTGGGCTATCATTCAGATGATAGGTATAGAAATACAAAAGGTATTATTTAAAAGTTTATCTAATCAAAATAAAAATTTGAAGACCATTGGAATGGAG
>NW_007729604.1:76285-86932 GCF_000696425.1 Galeopterus variegatus
TGCAGAGAAAGGAGCTCATGTTCAGCTTTTGTCCTGCAAAACAGATTCTTGAAACCCTTAGCAATAAAATACCTTGAAAGCCAAGCTTTCTTGAGAATATCTAAATGTCTTAAGCAACGTTTCACAGTAACAACACCCAAGACCAGCCAGCTTGGACCATAGAGTTTTTCTCTTAGCCATGGCTAGAGAGAACTCAGGAGGTGACATACGGGCACTGCTCTCTCCTAGGGAGGACATGACGAATGTTTCCGAGGTGACAAGGACGAGTAAAGAAGACACTGAGAAGGGAGCAGAAGGGGAGAACAGGTGCTGTCTGAGTCCCTTGGGGCTCTGCCCAAGATCATCATTAATAAGAAACCCCAAATAGGTTGAGGGCACATTCCAAGAACTTGCTTCCAGAAACATCCACCATGGTAAGGGACAAGAAGCAGGGCACAGTGGAGGAGGATTTCCAGGTAGGTGATCCTGAAATGGCATAGCTGACTCCTCACAGAGAGAAGTCCTTCATGCCCTCCTGGGGGAAACAGAGGTGCTAAGAGGACAAGTGGTCGTGACAGAAGCTCAGATGCAAGGCAGGGAGACTTCAGGCAGCAGTGACCTTATGACCAGAGCAAGTGGCAAAGCTGAGAATCAGCAGCAACAGCAGATGCCAGCACATGGCTTAGGACCCAGCAGGACCAATGACATCACCAGTCGATTCAGCAAGGACATGGGCCAATGCCCAAAGGTAGGCAGGATGCCCAAGGACAAAGCCAGAGCAGCCAGACCATATTTAAGAACCACAACCTCTCTCACCAGTGTTCCCATGGGACATGACAATTATCCCTGCATCCAGATATCATGTAAGTAGAGAAACCCTGAGAGACTGAGCATTTCCCAAAAAGGAAAAGGATAGATGTCAGGGGACTGTTTGAAACCAAAAGAGATCAACTTAGCAATAACTACGATGTTTAAGTTCTTCTAATACTGCCAATATCTGGTTCCTAATAAGGACATCATCTATAGAAAATAAAGAAAATTTCATTGCCCACCCAGCCCCAACGTAAGTGTTTAATTTTTGATCTCTGCTATAGTGTCTTCCATTATATTAAATAATAGTAAATCACATGGTGAGAAAGTTATTCTTCTTTCAATTCCCTTTTATAAAAAAATTATTTAATAATTGATACAAGCAAAAAATATAACATAAACATAAATTATAAAGCACCATAATAAAATGAATATCTGTGAATTCACTTTATTACTTAAGAATGAAAATATCACCAATACTGTAGAATCTTCATCCATCCTCTGTCAACCCCCCTCAGAGCTAACATCATTACAAATTTTGTATTTATCCTTCCCTTGATTTTGTTAAAATAGGTTTACTGCATATGCATATATACCTAAATAATGATTAGTTAATTTGCTTGTTTTCAAACCTAAAAGAAATTATTTCCTAAAGTATGTGGTATTCCTAACATACACAAGTTGCTTCGTTTATTCAAAATTAGGTTGTTAATATTCATCCCTCTTGTTGCCCATAGCATAGTTTATTCATTTTTCACTGCTGTATAGTATTCCACTGTGTAGAAATATCACGGTTTACTTTTTATCTCTCGTCTATGGACATTTGGGTTGTGTGTTTAGTTTTTTGCTCTTATGAAAATTCATGAATAAGTCTCTTGGTGCCCACTTTCAAGAATTTTTACAAACCCAGTTATTCTCAAAGTGTGGTCCCTGGACCAGAATCAGCATCACCTAGAAACTTGCTAGAAATGCAGATTCTTAGGTCCCACCCCAGATTATCACATCAGAAATTCTGGGAGTAGGGCTCAGTAATCTGTGTTCTTACAAGACCTCCAGGCAATTCTGTTACACAGTAAAGGTTGAGAACTACTGGTGTAAATACAAGAGCACATTTGCTAGACTATAAGAAGTATACTTGTGCATTTCTAACTTTGCAAGATAATGTTTAATTGTTTTCCAAAGTGATTCATTGTTCTAATTGACAGCCCCACCCCTTTCCCTCCAGCATCAGAGGAGAGATCCCATTAGGACACCTTGTTTTTGTCTGTTTCTTTGGCAGCTGGCTGGTGCAGGGATCTGAACCCTTGACCTTAGTGTGATAACACTGCACTCTAACCAACTGAGCTAACCAGCCAGCCCACATTACACCACCTTCTGTCATCACTTGTTGATGTCAGACTTTTTAATAATACCATAGCTAATTCTTACATAATACTTATTCTGTATCAAGCACTGTTTTGTATTTTACATATACAGATATTTCTCAACTTATGATGGGGTTATGTCCCAATGAACCCATTATAAATTGAAAATGCATTTATTACACCTAACCTACTACTAATTCTTACATAATACTTATTCTGTATCAAGCACTGTTTTGTATTTTACATATACAGATACTTCTCAACTTATGATGGGGTTATGTCCCAATGAACCCATTATAAATTGAAAATGCATTTATTACACCTAACCTACTAAACATCATAGCTTAGCCTAGCCTACCTTAAACATGTTCAGAACACTTACACTAGCCTATAATTGGGCAAAATCATTTAACACAAAGCCCATTTTACAATAAAGTGTTGAGTATCTCATGTAATTTATTGAATACTGTAATGAAAGTGAAACACAATGGTTGTGTTACCAGCTGCAGGTCTGGCTGCCTGCCCCCTTTTGAAAGCAAACCACTCAGAAGTCAAGTGTTGGGGAAAATGGAAGTCGGCTTATATTCAGGAATACTGGTGACCTGAGGAGAGATGTTAGACTAAGCCGTAAACACGAAAGACAATGGCCAGACTAAAGCCACCTCAAAGACTCAGATTTACTGAAGGAGTTTTGAAAGAGGGGGCTGAGGGAATGGAACATGGGCAGGAGGAAGGGGAACATGAGCTGTGGGGGCTCCGTGCAAGGAGCCAGGTGCAAAGTCTCGCCAAGACTCTGGTTTCTACTCCTGTCCTTCCTGTTATCTTGAGGTCCTGCTGGAGGGGTGTAATCAGCACAGCTTTACTGATGTCTTCCTAGTCTCTCAGGCTCTGGATGGTACATGTGAGTCTGCAGCTCCAGGCTGACTGGAAAACAACTTTACTTTCGTGTAAATAATGTCATCTTGTCCCATAACCAAGAATCAAAATATCAAATAAACCATGAAAAGAGAGAACTCAGAGAAATGCATGCCAAGAAAAAAAAACTGTGTCCTTTTAAAATCTTTCAGAGCCCGTGTGGTTTAAAGTGTCAACATGGCTTCAGTCCTGCTCATTCCAACAGTTGTACACATGGTGGGTACCACTGTAAGGTTGGAAAATTGTAAGTTGAGCCCTTGTAAATCGGAGACCATCTATACTAATTTTCATGCAATACTACAGCAATCTTATGAATTAAGTACTACAGACAGGTACCCTGCCAACATTCTATAAATGAGGTCCAAAAATCCAATTGTTTAAGATATTAGGTGGCATTATTCGGGGTTTTTGGAATAAAAAAAGTCGGGGTGGATGATGGGAGCCAACTTCCAATAGGATTTTACTGGGTTAATGTCCTATTTTACAAAGAGGAAACTGAAGCATGTATGGAGGTGTTGTTACCTCCCCAAGGCCTTGGAGGAGCCGGATGGAACCTAGCCAAATTGGCTCTAGAGTCTGTGCGCTCAACTCCTGCACGTGCAGATCTAGAGGGTGCAAAATAATACAGTTCGGGCGGGCCCGGTGGCGCACTGGAGAGTGCCCCACTTGGGAGTGCGGCGGCGCTCCCGCCGAGGGTTCGGATCCCATGTGGAGACCGGTTCCCGCTCACTGGCTGAGTGTGGTGCGGGTGCAACACCGAGGGTTGCGATCCCGTTACCAGTCAGTAAAAAAGACAAAAAGGAAAAATAATAATAATAATAATAATACAGTTCATTTGGGTGCTGTATGCAAGTTAGTACCTGATTACGAACAAGACGGATTATTGTTCCCATATGTTTAGCCGCTACATACGGTTTCTCTTCTGTGAAAGGCTTGCTCATACCTTTTGTCCATTTTACTGTTAGGTTGTTTGTTTCTATTATTGATTTGTAGGAATTTAATATACGTATATATTCTTTATATGCTACCAATCCTTTATAGCTGTCTGTGTGCAAATACATCCCCAATTCATGGCTTGTTTTTTAAATTTTCTTTCCAGTATCTTTTGATGAATGTAAATTATTAATTTTAATAGAATCCAATGTGTCACATTTTTCTTTTAAGTCATGCAAAAAAAATCTTACCTTATTCTAAGGTCACAAAAATATTCTTTCATATTTTCTTCTGAAATTTTAAACTTTTGCTTTTCTCATCTAAGTCGTCAATCCACTTAGCATTGATTTTGTATACGGTGTGAGTTCCCACCCCAGGTGAAGAACCAGTTATCTCAGGATTTGTTGCATAGTCCGTCCTTTACAACAGAACTGCAATATCCTCTTCATGTATCAAGTCAGCAAATAATTGGGGGTCTGTCCGGTTGCATTGATTAGTATGTCTGTAACTGCATCAATATCACACTGTCTGCCTCAGCAGTTAAGTGCAAAAAAAGAAAAAAAAGACAGAAAGAAAGATCATACTGTCTTAATTAATATAATTTAATAAATCTTAATATGGGGTTAGGCAAATTTCTCCAGCTCATTTTCCAGCCAGTATTTCTCCCCCCTAATGCCCTAAAGCATCCATTGTACATAAAGAATAAACTACTCTTCTCGGCATCTAGGGTAATACCAGTACTACCATCCATGGGTGAACTGATAAAATAATCACTGAAATCATTTTGTGTTCTTTGGTTCGGAGGAGTAACTCACTGGAGAAAGGCTCTAGGTTCTTTTTAGTCCCATTGCCTTTTTTTCACATACATTTTGAAATCCACTTGTCAAATCTCTGTCAAAAAAAATGTTGGGATTATGAGTGAAATTAGATTGACCCTAGAGATCAATTTGCAGAGAACCGATATCTTCACATTATGCGTTTCTAACCATAGCGCAGTATTTACTTAGGGTTTTAAAACATGTCTTTCAAAAAAGTTAAAAATTTTTCTCTATTAGCTTATTGCTCATCTTTTGTTATATTTATTCATAGATACCTTTGATTTTGTTGCTATCATAAATAGCATCTTTTGAGACATTAATATGTTCATTTGTTGCTTGTGTATAAAAATACAATTAATTTTTGCATATTGATCTCATGCCCAGCCACTTTGCTAAACTCTTTTATTAATTCTAATAGTTTGGTCTGAAATTTGGGGGGCTATCTCTTTGCAGATAATCATGTTTTCTAGGAATACTAACATTTTTGTTTCTTCCTTTCTCTTTTGTTGGTGGCTGGTTGGTTCAGGGATCTGAATGTTTAACCTTGGTGTTGTGAACACTGTGCACTAACCAGCTGAGCTAACCAGCCAGCCTTTTTCTTCTTTTCTAATCCTTAATCTGTTTGTTTGGGTTTTTTTTTTTTGTTTTTTTTCTTGTCTTGTTGCCCTGGCAAGTATTCCCAGTACAATGATAAACAGAAACAGGGGATGGTGGGTCTCCTTGTCTGGTTCCCGATTTCAAAGGGAATGTTTCTAATGTTTCTCCATTTAGAATAATGCTTGCTATAGGCAATACTCTTCTGTTCCTGATCTGCTGAGAGTTTTAAAAATAAATAGGTAATAATTTTTTTCAAAGGATTTTTTGCATCTGTTAGGGTGATCATAGGATTCTCTCCTCTAACTTGTTAAGGTTGGGTAAGTGATGTTTATAAATTTGTCTCATGTTAGACTAATCGTATTTTTGGATTAAATTCAATTTGGTCCATTGTATCTTTCTTGTAGATTGTCGAATTGTTTGGTAATATTTGGTTTCCAATTATTGCATCAATATTTCAGAGTGAAATTGACTTTTAATTTCCCTTTCTAGCATTATTTTTGTCTAGCTTTAATTTCAAAGTTTTATCAGCCTTATAGAATAAACTGGGGAGTGTTTCCTTCAATAATCTGTTCTTTGAAAGTTTGGCCTCACTTGTAAATGTCTCTGAGACTGGTGTATGCTCTTTTAGTCAATTTTAACTATTAATTCAATCTTCAATGTCCGTAATGGTTATATAATTGTTCAGATTTTCTACTTCTCCTTTAGTCAGCTTTGGTAAGTTACATTTTCTATTGACTTGCCTATTTCATCCATATTTTTGAATTTATTGGCATAATGTTTATAGTATACTCTTATTATTTTTAAAATCTTAGCTACATCTGCAGTTTCTCTTCTTAGGCGAGATCTTGTTTATTTGGCAGTCTCTGTTTTTTCTTGATTCACCTTGCTGGAGGTTTTAAAATTTTTATCAAAAGAACCAACATTTGGCTTTGTTCATACTAATTGCCAGTCACTATTCTAAGTGCTTTACATCTATTAACTAATTTAATTTGGTATATATAATACTTTCTCATTACAACTTCCTTAGCTCTTATATTTTCCACTTTCTTGTCTCTGTTTTGCATTCCAGATACTTTCTTCAGGTCTGTCTCTTACATCACCCATTCTGTCTCTAATCTGCTGCTTAACATCTCCAATGATTTTCTATAATTATATTCTTCATTTCTAAAAGTTCTACTTGGTTCTTTTTCTAAGAAATGTATATGATTCTAAATCTGTATTTTGTTAATTCTGTTGATCTCACTCAGTAAAGTTTATTTCCTTAAGTATTTGATAATTTTTTATTGTGAGCTTATATTGGTTGAACATAATCTGTAGGAATCCTGGGAGCCTATATTAGTGATACTTTTTTCCAGGGAGGATTTATGTTTGCTTTTCTCTAAAGCCAGAGGCTGTTACCACACCCGAAACACTTGAGCTCCCTTCAAAGAATCAAAGCTTAGGGCAGGAGTCTCAGATTTAGTTCTCCCATCTTACAGAGAGCTCATGGCTTAGTGTCCAGATCCCAGGGCTGGTACTCAAACCATGTTCTGCTGTCACATTTATAGACTGTTTCCATTCAAATACTGTCAGTTCTGTATTCTCCTCCCATCCCCCTACTAACCTTGGAGAGGGTCCTTATTTTCATACAAGCCTAGCAATGCATAGAAATATATTTATATTGTAATTTTCCTAAGATCTAGTAATATTGTAGTCGGAGGAGCCTTCAGACAAACCAATTTGCCATGCACCTGGAAGAGGAATTCAGTTCATTTTTAATCTCTGGATTATATCAAGGAGAAAGTTTGAATCAAGTGTTCTTGTGTCTTTAACCCCTGTTAAGAATCAGAGACTCCACCAGCAATAGTATCTAGCCATAATTTAAATGCCATTGTTTTGTTTTCATAATATTTATCACATGGCAGCATTCTATCATGGCAAGTGATACTGGTTTTCCATTTGCTATAGTGACACAAAATTTCCTTTAAAGAGGAATTAATTTATATATGAATAATGGTTCAATTTAAAGAAATTGTCAAATAAACAGCAATATGGCTTGTCGTCAAATATTGCAAAAATCATATGAGAATGAGGGTTGAGAAACACCAATCTGTATCTTCCCAATTTCTCAGACTCTGTATCCGTGGTAAAAGCCTCTCTTCTCAGCCCAGCCCCAGGGTTCCCTCCTTCCTCTGAGTGACTAAAGAAAGCTTTGTGGCCAGGACCTTTCAGCCTCTCTCCTGCTAATCACCCCTTTATTATGTGTCCTGCACCCCAACTCACCTCAAGACTGAAGCAAGCTCCTTGTGGACAAATAAAACCTCAAATCCAACTCCCCATGGGGTAAGAGCTCCCTCACACCTCTGTCTCCTCCTGAAACTTTGTCTCCCCACACAAACTTGATTCCCCAAATCTCCTCATGAGACCTTGTGTCTTCAGGTCTCCCCATGTTACCTCGTCTCCCCGCACCACCTTGACTCCCCGCATCGCCTCGTCTCCCCGCGTCACCTCGTCTCCCCGCGCCACCTCGTCTCCCCGCGTCACCTCGTCTCCCCGCACCACCTTGTCTCCCCGCACCACCTTGTCTCCCCGCGTCACCTTGTCTCCCCGCGTCACCTTGTCTCCCCGCGCCACCTTGTCGCCCCGCGCCACCTTGTCTCCCCGCGTCACCTTGTCTCCCCGCGTCACCTTGTCTCCCCATGCTGCCTGGCCTCCCTGTGTCTCCTATGTGATTTTCTCTCCCACTATCTCCCCATATCTCTCCATGAGACCTTGTCTCCTCCTGTCTCCCCACATAAACATCTCCCCACGTCTTTCCACGTGACCTTGCTTCCCCACGCTTCCACATGCTACCTTGTCTCTCCATGAAACTTGTCCTGTGCCTTAAACATAATTGGTGCTCAAGTGGCAGTTGGTCAACTCTGGTTGGATCTGGACATTTAAATGAGGTCACAACCAGATGGACACAGCTGGGTTTGGGGGAGGGGAGAGCATCATAAAAGGTGGGCCAGCACCAGTGGACAACAGCCAGTGGGCGTCTCTCCCACAAAGCCAGCAATTTGAGTGGCGGCATTAACACCCTGAGCAGCCTGTGTCTCTTGGCCTTTCATTAGTCCGTGTCATCAATAAACAAACTCTGGAATTGTGTTTCGCGAGAAGTACAGCATAAACTCATCCCCATTTCCTGGTCCTTGGAGACAACAAGCCTGGTGTTGAGCACTATTTTGAGCCTCCGGTGGGCATTTAGGGGAGCAAGGCTCTCACCTACTGCTGCCTGCTCAGGTCTCCCAAGCAGCCCTTGTTTTAGTTATGGAGGCGGCATCTACAGATGTGGAGGGAAGTGAGAAGAGGCACTAAACTGAAAAGAAAGCCGCTTCCCAACTCATGTTTCTGCTTTTTGGAAACTATTTATTTGCAAGATGCTCTTCCTTTCTCCAGCTTTAAGTTTATTTCTAAGGAAAAAGCACTGTTGAGGTTCTCTCTAGAACTTGCTGTGGTCCAACAATTTTACTTATTTAGGCTTTCTTTCCTTCTTTAAGTCAACAGTTATTTTTGAATTCATCGACTTTAACAAATACTTAATAAACAGCCTCATTAGCAAGAGCAAGGCTGTGAAGTCAGACTGGAGGGCTTCGAATCTCACCTCTGCCTCCTGCTAACGGTGTGACCGCGCACGTTAACTTCTCTAAGGCTGACTTGGCATGTCCTTTAAGTGGGGATAGTAATAGTAACTGCCATAGCAGGTCACTGTGGTTGAATCAGATCTCACCTGTGATGGAACTAGGACACTGCTTGGCACACGCTAGGCCCTCAGTGGTGGAGGAGGACGATGGTGACAATGCGCATGTCACACACCATGAGAGGTTCCCACATCAATGAGAAACAGCCCTTGACCACAAGGGTCCATAAACCACCCATCAGATGTAGCACACAGTGGCAGAACAGAGTGGACTGCACCAGAGATTCCCTGGCCTTGAGTTCACACGAGGGCAAGTCTGCCAGAGGAGCATCCCCAGCCCCTAGGGAGAGGAGGAATGACCCAGGCTGGGCAGTTGGGAGACGTTGCTGAGCCAGCCCAGCTCAGCCCACTCTCTTTGTAGAATGTCGTGTTCTCAGTGTCCATTCTCTGCTCCTGCATGCATCAAGCCTCCTTGGCTTGTTGCTCCTGCAGGGGAGGCTGTGGTTCCCCAGCCCACCTGTGAGCAGGAGGCTAAGGGATGAGGTATTTAGAAGCCTCTTGTGGCCACACATCTTATGTCACATCTTTTGATGCAGATTTTTCAGTTAAAAACTTTTTTTAAATCTATTTTTTATTTATTATTTATTTATTTATTACACATATTCATGTGGCACAGAGCTGACCGTCAGCACCTGTGCCCAAAATGTATGATCAGATCAACACTGTCAGTATGCCCACCACCTCAGATGGCAATTATTCCCCAGGTCCACCACCCAACTTTTCCTCAACCCTCCTCCCCCACACCAAACCCAGCACCGCTAGGACTATTCTCTCCCTCTGCAAGTCCAACGCATCACTGTGGTTTTTCTTTCCTTCCTTCTTTCTCTCTTAGCTCCCACTTTTGAGTGAGGGCATGGGGTATTTTTCCCTCTGTGTCTGGCTTATTTCACTTAACCAAATCTTCTCCAACCTCATCCATGTTGCTGCAAATGGCAGAATGTCATTCCTTTTTATGGCTGAGTAGTATTCCATTGTGTATATATACCACAGTTTCCTTATCCAGTCATCCATCGATGGACATTTAGCTTGGTTCAATATCTTGGCTATTAGAAATAGAGCTGCAACAGACATGAGAGTGCATGTATCCCAGCATAATTATTTCCATTCCTTTATGTATATACCCAGAAGTGGGATTGCTGGATTGTATGGAAGATCTGTCTGTAGTACTTTGAGAAATCTCCATACCGTTTTCCATAGTGGTTGTACCAATTTACAGTCCCACTAACAATGCAGGAAGTTCCCCTTTCTCTACATTCTCACCAGCATTTGTTATTCTCAGTTTTTAAAATTATTGTCAGTTTAACAGGGGTGAGATGACATCTCAATGTGGTTTTAATTTGCATTTCACTGATGATTAGTGATGTTGAGCATTTTGTCAAGTACCTGTTGGCCATTTGTATGTCTTCCTTCAAGAAATGTCTATTGAGCTCCTTTGCCCAATTTTTAATTGGCTTTTTTTTTTTTCTGTATAGTTATTTGAGTTCCTTGTACATTCTGGAATTAATCCCTTGTC
>NW_007729604.1:87561-88215 GCF_000696425.1 Galeopterus variegatus
TTTTTTTTTTTTCTGTATAGTTATTTGAGTTCCTTGTACATTCTGGAATTAATCCCTTGTCAGATGTATAGTTTGCAAATATTTTCTCCCATTCGATAGGTTGTCTTTTCACTCTGTTGTTTCCTTTGCTGTGCAGAAGCTTTTTAGTTTGTTATAATCCCATTTATCTATTTTTTCTTTACTTGCTTGTGCTTTTGTGGTGTTATTCATAAAGTCTTTGTCCAGTTCTACTTCCTCAAGTGTTTGCCTTTTGTTTTCCTTTAGTAGTTTTATAGTTGCAGGTCTTATGCTTAAGTCTTTAATCCATTTTGAGTTGACTTTGCTGTATGGTGAGAGGTGCAGGTCTAGTTTCATCCTGTATATGGATATCCAATTTTCTCAGCACCACTTATTGAAGAGGCAGTCTTTTAACCAATGTCTCTCCATGAAACTTGTCCTGTGCCTTAAACATAATTGGTGCTCAAGCTCTACTACCATAGCTTTGTAGTAGAACAACTCAATCCCAAGGTTGCTAGACAGAAAGAAATAAAGATCAGAGCAGAACTAAATGATATAGACTCAAAAAATATATACAAAAGATCAGTGAAACAAAATGTTGGTTTTTCAAGAAGATAAACAAAATAGACAAGCCATTAACAAGGTTAACAAAAAAAA
>NW_007729604.1:88294-89131 GCF_000696425.1 Galeopterus variegatus
TTGGTTTTTCAAGAAGATAAACAAAATAGACAAGCCATTAACAAGGTTAACAAAAAAAAAGAAGAGAGAAGACCAAAATAACAAAAATCAGAAATGAAAAAAGAGACATTACGACTGACACCACAGAAATACAAAGAATCATTAGAGACTACTACAAACAACTATACACCAACAAATTTGAAAACCTGGAGGAAATGGATAAGTTTCTGGACACATACAAGCTACCAAGACTGAACCAAGAAGAAATAGAAAACCTGAACAAGCCAATAATAAGCAACAAGATTGAAGTAGTAATCCACAGTCTCCCAATAAAGAAAAGCCCAGGACCAGATGGCTTTACTGCTGAATTCTACCAAACCTTTAAAGAGGAATTAATACCAATTTTCATCAGAATATTCCAAAAACTTGAAACAGAGGTCACTTTCCCAAACTCCTTTTATGAGGCCAGTATCACCTTGATACCAAAACCAGACAAAGATATAACAAAAAAGAAAACTGCAGGCCAATATCTTTAATGAATATAGATGCAAAAATCCTCAACAAAATACTAGCAATCAGAATACAGCAACACATCAAAAAAACATTATACACCGTAATCAAGTGGGATTCATCCTAGGGAGACAAGGATGGTTCAACATACACAAGTCAATAAGTGTGATACACCACATCAACAAAATCAAGGATAAAAACCATATGATTATCTCAATACACTCAGAAAAAGCATTTAACAAAATTCAATATCTCTTCATGATAAAGGTTCTCAGCAAATTAGGTATAGAAAGAAAGTATCTCGGGCCGGCCTGGTGGCGCACTACTACAGTGCACCGCTTGGGAGTG
>NW_007729604.1:89673-92443 GCF_000696425.1 Galeopterus variegatus
GAGGGTTGCGATCCATTGCCAGACACGAAAAAAGACAAAAAAAAGGAAAAAAAAAAAAAAAGAAAGAAAGTATCTCAACACAATAAAAGCCATACGCGAGAAATCCACCACTAATATCCTCCTAAAGGAGAAAAGCTTTCAGCTTTTCCCTTAAGAACAGGAACAAGACAAGGCTGCCCACTCTCACCACTACTATTTAACATAGTATTGGAAGTACTAGTCAGAGCAATCAGGCAAGAAAAAGAAATAAAAGGCACCCAGATTGGAAAAGACAAAGTTAAATTGTCCCTGTTTGCAGATGACATGATCTTATATATAGAAAATCCTAAAGATTCTACCAAAAAACTCTTAGAGCTGATTAACAATTTCAGTAATGTTGCAGGATACAAAATCAATGCCCACAAGTCAGTAGGGTTTATATTCTCTAATAACAAACTAGCAGAAAAGGTCAAGAAAGTAAGCCCATTTAGAATGGTCACTAAAGAAATAAAATACCTGGGAATCAATTTAACCAGAGGAGGTGAAAGATCTCTACAAGGAGAGCTACAAATCACTGCTGAAAGAAATTAAAGAAGACACAAAACGTGGAAAGACATTTCCTACTCTTGGATTGGAAGAATCAACATTGTGAAAATGTCCATACTACCCAAAGTGATCTACAGATTCAAGGCAATCCCTATCAAAATACCAAAGACATTCTTCACAGAAATAGAGAAAACAATCCTAACATTCATAATGAACAACAAAGACCCCCAATAGCCAAAGCAATACTGAGAAGAAAAAAAAAAAAGCCAGAGGCATAACACTACTTGCCTTCAAATTGTACTACAAAGTTTTTTCAGTTTTAAAGCCATTATTTTGTTCTCTATCTTTCCAATTTCTCTGTTTCTGTGGTAGGCAGCATCTAGGATGGTGCCCAATAATCTTGGTCTCCTGGCATTCCAGCCTTTGCATAGTACCACATTGTATCAGGGGTGGTCTACATGACCATAGCATATGGCAAAAATGATAGCGTGTCCCTTCTGGACTCTCTCCCTCTCTCGTCACTCAGTCTGGGGAAGCCAGCATCCATATCCTGAGCAGCCCCAGGCAGCAGCCCACGTGGCAAGGAATGAAGCCTTCTGCCAACAGCCAAGTGAGTGAGCCCAGAAGCAATCCTCCAGCCTCAGTGGAGCTTTGAGCTGACTGCCGCCCTCGCTGAGCTCTTATCTGCAACTTCGTAAGAGACCCTGCCCTGTCATCACCCAGCTAATCCACTCCCGGGTTCCTGACTCTCACAAACCGTGAGACAATAAATATTTATAGTTGTTTGAAACTGCCAAATTTGGGGATAACCTGTTACCCAGCAACAGATACCTCATATGGTGCATTTCTCAATTGTTTCTGCACTCCAAAGGGGAGTGAGGGTGTTATTGACTGGCTCCCCCCAGTGTCAACGGATGACAGGATCAGAGGTGTAACACCTGGTAGACCCCACTCCACTCCAGGAGAAACTGGTGCAGGGTGTTCGAGCACGTGTCAGGCACACCTGGGTTTGAATCCTGGCTCTGCTAATTACTTCCTCCTGCAATATCATGGGCAAGTCACTTAACCACTCTAAGCCTCAGACCCTTCATTTAGTAAATGGAGATAACAATATATCCACCTCGTAAAGTCGTTGGAAGGGTTAAATGAAATAATGCATGTAAAGATCACAAGGGGACGTGTTCCCCACGTGCTATTAACGTCACTGCACACCATCTCTTACGAACTCACAAGAGGTGCTGAGGACATGCTCTTCCACCGTTCACCCTACCATAGGGTGGGAGGAGAGGAGGACCTTGATTTTGAAAGCTAAGTGGGGTGTGTTTATATAATAGCAAATACATACTAGTATCCATTTTGGAAATCACCCCAAATCTCATTTTAATTTGTGCACACCACAAAATAATCCCACAGCTGGACACGGACAAACAGCTCTACTCACTGATTTGGTGGGAAGATATTTGGGACAACGGGTCCCCTTCAGAGCAAGTCCTTTTTTCGTTCTCAGGGAGAATAGAGTCTGATTATTTTATCAAGAGTCCTTCCCGAGGAATGCCTCCCTAACAGACATTCAGGCGCTTGAAAGCAAGCATAATGCCCCAGTATAAATTTACTGGCTAATTTTAAATCTCTGGGCATCCATCATGTACTTAGCTCCAAATTACAGGTTGGGTCTGGGTTTTTCTTAGGCCTCATGCATGCAGCAGGTAAATAAAACAGCTCTGTGAAGGGACCATAAAAAACCTGTAAAGGCTCAGTGTTTCTATCCTCCTCGGGTGAGGGCTGCTAGTCTTGGGGAACCGTCATCCAGCTCCTGTGCAGTTTGGCAATCCCGGGAGTATGAGTCGACCCAGGGTAAATAACAGCCCGGGTTAATGGAGGTCACCAGCCCGAGTGGTCCTCAGTGCGGCTCACCCCTCCTTCTGGCTAAACCATCACCATCAAAACCGGCCTGTTCCCGCTTCAGCCTTTGGAAATAACCGCGCGAAGGGGCACATGCAATGCCCACCCTGGCCACCAGAGAGCAGCAGATCAACATTCTGCCGGGGGTGCTTGCGGCCGGGGAAGAACCATTTAGCATTTTCCTTCCAGTCCCCCAAAATGTCGCCTGGAGACAGGACAAAAATAGTGTAAACAACAGTCAGAGGTTGCAATTCGGGTGCCTCAGCCTCGGAGGCCAGCTTCTTCTCTCTCTCTCTCTCTCTCTCTCTTTTTTTTTTTTTTTTTTTTTTTTTTTTTTAAAAAT
>NW_007729604.1:93268-98773 GCF_000696425.1 Galeopterus variegatus
CTTTTTTTTTTTTTTTTTTTTTGACTTTTTAGAAAAAGGTCTAGTAAGAGGGAAAGGCGCTGGGTGTTTGCAACATTATTAAGCCCCTTTTTCAGGTCAGGGTCTAGGCTCAGATTTGTCAGGTGGGAGCAGGGCCCAGGTTTTTTCCACGAGTGAATAAATTCAGTCACTCAGTCGACAACTAGTTATCGACAACTGCATGTGCCAGGCCCTCTGGGGGACACCAGGAGTGCAAAGGACTTGCAAGCGAGCTGGGGAGGTGGGCGCTGTGGAGGGGCGCGGAAGGGCCGTGGGAGCTGAGGCTGGGGCCGGCCTTTGGAGGGTAGGGTCCAAGGATGAGTGAGTGTGCAAGGCAAGGCCCCGAGGATGCGAGGCACGCGGGGAGGGCGTGAGCGCGGAGCCTGCAATGTCGGGAGCTGGGACAGCTCAGGCTGGTGCAGCTCCACCAGCATCAGTGGCCTTCCAGCCTGCTCCCTGCCTCCCCCCAGACGCCCACGCACACCAGCCTCCACCCGCCTAGTGGATCTTCAAAACTGTCAATCTGATCAGGTCCGACCCTCAGGCAAAGCCCCCCCCCCGCCCCCCCCCAGGGACTTCCCATCACACCCCTTGCATGGACCACCAAACTCTGCCTCACCTGTCTCTCCTTTGCACCTTGCTTTTTAACAAATTTTATTTGTTTTATTTCTTCACTGTACATGTTTATGGCATATAGCTTGTTTTTTCGATACATGCATGTATTGCATAATGATCTAACCAGGATATTTAGCACATCTATCTGCTAAACATTTATCATTTATTTGTGGTTATAACATTCAAGATCCTCTTCTGTGGTTTGAAATATATACTACGATATTAGAGCTATTTTCATCCTAGAGCACCAGAACTTATTCTTAGTGTCTAACTGTAACTTTGTAACTCTGTACCTACCTGTCCACCAGTTCCCTGGCCCCTCCTCCCGCCTCCCTTTCCCTGCCTCTGGTAACCACTGTGCTACTCTCTATTTCTTTTTTTTTTTTTTGCTCTTTTTAATTTATTTTTCTTTTCTTTTTTTTTTTTTTTTTTGTCTTTTTTCGTGTCCGGCAACGGACCGCAACCCTCAGTGTCGCGCCCGTACCGGACCGGGACCGGCAACAGGATCGCAACCCTCGGTGTTGCAGGAACCGGTCTGTATGTGGGATCCAAACCCTCGTTGGGAGCGCCACCGCTCTCCCAAGCGGTGCACTGTAGCAGTACGCCACCGGGCCGGCCCTTAATTTATTTTTCTTAATTGACCCATGATAATGGTATATATTGATGGAGTACAATATGATATTTGGGTACATTTATACTGTGTGCAATGATCATATCAGGGTACCGAAACTGACAATTCTATCCACTGCCTAAAACATTTGTCACTTCTTTGTGTTGGGAACATTCAAGTCGACTGGCTATTCACAGATACACAGTACTTTGTTGGTAGCTGTAGTCTCTCTGTATTACTATAGATCACGAGATGCCATTCTTCTTTCTACTATTTTGTATCCACTGCTGGATCATATGGTAGATCTATCTGTAGTTGCTTGAGAAACCTCCATACTGTTTTCCATAACGGCTGTGCTAATTTACAGTCCCAACAAAAGTGTATAAGGATTCCCCTTTCTCCTAATCCTCACCAGCATTTGTTATTCTCTGTCTTTTTGATGATAGCCAAAAAGACTTAACTGGGGTAAGATGATATCTCAAGGCAGCTTTGATTTGTATTTCCTGGATGATTAGTGATGTTGAGCAGTTTTTTAGGTACCTATTGGCCATTTGTATGTCTTCTTTTGAGAAATGTCTATGCAACTCCTTTGCCCATTTTTAAATCAGATTATTTGTTTTTTTACTATTAAGTTGTTTGAGTTCATTCTATATTCTGGCTATTAATCCTTTGTCAAACAAATTGGAGTTCCTTGTATATTGTGGATATTAATCCCTTATTGGATGCATAGTTTGCTTGTATTTTCTACCATTCTGTAGATTGTCTTTTCACTCTGTTGATTGTTTCCTTTGCTGGGCAGAAGCTTTTTAGTTTGATACAATCTTATTTGTTAATTTTTGCTTTTATTCCCTGTGATTCTGAAGCATTATTCATAAAACCTTTGCCCAGACCTATGTCCTGAAGTGTTTCCCCTATGTTTTCTTCTAGAAGTTTTGTAATTTTGTGTCTTACATTTAAGTCTTTAATCCATTTTGAATTGATTTTGGTTTATGGTGAGAGATAGGAGTCTAGTTTCATTCTTCTGCATATGGATCTCCAGTTTTCCCAGAACCATTTATTGAAGAAACTGTCCTTTCATCAATGCGTGTGTTCTTGGTTCCTTTGTCAAAACTCAGTTGGCTGTAGGTATGTGGATTTATTTCTGCATTCTCTATTCTGTTCTATTGGTCCTTGTGTCTGTTTTTGTGCCAGTACCATGCTGTTTTGATTACTTAGCTTTGTAGTATATTTCAAAGTCACAGAACATGGTATCCCTGCTTTGACTTTTTGCTCAAGATTGCTTTGGCTATTTGGGGTCTCTTGTTATTCCATATAAATTTTATAATTGTTTTTTTATATTTATGTGAGGTATGTCATTGGTAGTTTGAAAGGGATCGCATTCAATCTGTAGATTACTTTGGGTAGTGTGGTCATTTTGATGATATTTATTCTTCTAATCCATGAGTATGGGATTTCTTTCTATTTTTATGTCTTCTTTCATTTCTTTAATCAGTGCTTTATAGTTTTCATTGTAGAGATCTTTCACCTCCTTGGATAAATTTATTTCTAGGTATTTTATTTTTTGTTGTTGCTGTTGTAAATGGGATTGATTTCTTGATTTCTTTTTCTGCAAGTTCGTTGTTGGGGTATACAAATGCCACTGATTTCTATATGATGATTTTGTATCCTGCCACTTTACTGAATTTGTTTATCAGGTGTAGGAATTTTTTTTAATAAAGTCTTTAGTCTTCTCTCTGTATAAAATCATGCTCCTACTCACCTTTCTGATCGCCTCTCATTCCCTTTGCCCTCCAGGCACACCAGCTTTTCTTGTAATTCTAGAGCTTTCCAGGCCCACTCAAGCCTTAGGGCTCTCGAACTTGCTCTTCCTTTTACCAGGACCTGCTTCTTGGGCAAGTGACCCTGATCCTAGAAGGGCGCACGTTGGCTTTAATGCTCTGCATTTGCCATCTCAAAATTCTTAACTTTTGAAGGAGGCCCTGCATTTTCATCTTGCACTGGGACCCCCAGGTGGCTGTGTCCCTCTCAGAGCTGGCAGTCCTGCCAGCACCTGGTGCCTATGAGTTGAGTGCAGGAGACAGGACTTGGGAGGGTGGTCGGGTGAGGCCGATGGGGCAGGGGAGGCCTGTGCACTGAGCTGAGGAGTCCTCCTCGAGGAGCTGGTGGGCTTTCTGCTCGCCTTTTGGAACTGTTCCCCTCTCTGAGTGCAATCAACAGCCCCTTCGTTTGTCTCTAGTACGCCCTGTTCACTCTCCATGGGGTTCTTCTGTGCAGAGGTCACTCAGAGGGTTTCTATCCCAGCCTGCTGATAGCCCTCACCAGAGCACATGCCCATCGTCCACCTGGAGGTCAGTTCACATCAGCCTCAGCAACAAGGAAGAGGAAGGAAGGCCCTCTGCTGCCAGGGTCGGAGTGGCTTTTGAGTTAGCTGTTTGGTCGTTGGGTTTTGTTTGTCTTTGATTAGCCAAGCTTCTCATTCCTCTCATAGACCATAGAGCTGGGTGGTTTTCTTTTCTTTCAAAATATTTGCTCAGCACTGGTGTGCAGGCCAAGGCTAGGTGGCTCCCCTTGGCTCACCAGCCTTGCTGTCTCTGTGTCCCGTACGTGGCACAGATGAGCTGTGAAATTCTAGACCAGGATCAGGGAGAGCGAATTCCTCTCTGACATCAGCAGTTGATCCGACCTGTGTCCTGAAGCCAGAGAAAAAACGACTGGCATTTTCTCTCCCACTTGGAGCCTCTCCGATGCAATCCCGGAGACAGAGGGGAGCCCGTCTGCCCAGGCAGGGCTGTTTATAGCTCTGGGTGCTCGGCAGCTTGATGCCAGTTAAGTCAGGCTTAGGTTATTGACTGAATGTTTGCACGGGCATGTCCAGGTTAGAGTGATCCCGCAGCAGAGCCCCTGAAGGAGGTCCAGAACCGCACAGTTGCTGCCTCTGAGTCTGTATTTTGCTATCGGATGAGGTTTCCTCTGCAATTTCTCTAGCGTGGATGATAATGGCTGAATGAGGACTATGGCTTGAGACAAATGGTCACAACTGTGCTGCAGGCTTTGTATTGTTCAGTTAGAAGTGTGACTACGTTATTATTACTGTTATTGGTTGGTGATTTGACCAGAACTAGAGGGCAGGACTGTCACCCTCTTGGAGAAATGGAGCCTCTTAATTAATTAGTTCAGGAAATCCTGATTGACCATCCACTCTGTAATAAGCAGAGTGTGAGGCTCACTTGGAGGGACCCGGAAGAGAATAGTAACAGCAGTTGTTTAGGGTCAGGCACTGAACTAGGTACAGTATGTGTGTGATCGCTCGATACCTTGCAGCCACTCCATAGACAGCTGAGAAATCTGAGTCCTAGAGGCAGGTGAAGCCACGTGCTGAGTCACCCAGCTGAACTGGAACTCTCTGACCCAGTGCCCAAGCTTCTGATCACCGCCCTGTCATGCCTTTCAGGTCCTGTCCTGAGACAGGAAGAAAGATAATGACCTAAACTCTGGGACTTTGTCTGCAACCTCAGGATGGGTCTGCCAGCCCCACTGAAAACTAACTACCTTACCACCCCCTGTTTTGTCTGTAAACTTTGGAGGAATTGCCCCATCTGCTCCATCCAGCAGAAGAACCTGGCATCAGGCACGTTTTTCTGGTGTCGTGCTGGCCGGATTGCCACAAAGAGCTCTGCAGGCTGTATAGCACACCTACAGGAGACGCCATGGACGTAAACTACTGTCCCCTGAAGTTGTGCAGTGGCTAATTGCCCTCTCCTAAGCAGTGGCCCTCAGTTCTGATTCATTGCCTTCATGAGTTATTCAAGATAAAGGGAGTGGAAACGTAAAATGAGCTGGTGGAAGGAGGAGAGAAATTATCAAGGATGGGTACAGCCTGGCCAGATATGGTTCAATGCCCACAGTAGGAAAGAAAGCAACTTGTATTAGGGAGCCATTGCTGCAGCATGGCAAATGACCCCAAACCTTAGCTGCTTAAAACCACACACTTATTACTCACAGGTTCTGTGGGTCAGGAATCTGGGAGCTGCCGAGATGGGTGTTTCTAGCTCTTGTTCCTGAGGTTGCAGTCAAGACGTGGGATGGGGCTATAGTTGTCTGGGGCTGGAGAATCCACTTCCTACCTCATTCATGTGGTTGTTGGAGGAGGCTTCTGTGTCTTGCTGACTGTTGGTAGGAGACCTCGGCGATTAGAGAGAGAGAGCAAGACAGAGTGCCCAAGGTGGAAGTTGCAGTCTTTTTATAATCTTTTTTTTTTTTTT
>NW_007729604.1:99738-105592 GCF_000696425.1 Galeopterus variegatus
AGGTCCATCCATGTTGTTGCAAATGGCAGTATTTCATTCGTTTTTATAGCTGAGTAGTATTCCATTGTGTAGATATACCACATTTTCCGTATCCACTCATCCGATGACTCCCTCTTCAGCAAAGGGTGCTGGGATAACTGGATATCCATTTGCAGGAGATTGAAACTAGACCCATACCTCTCACCATGTACTAAAATCAACTCAAAATGGATCAAGGATTTAAATAATCTTCATCAGAACTGACATACCATGTGCTATTGGTCACAGAGACCACCCTAGCTTAGTGCGGGGGAGACCACACGAGGATGAGAATACCCAGAGGGGGAACCACTGGGGGTCATCTTGGAGACTGGCTACCATGCACCTGCCAAACAGAAATACTGGCATCCTTATAAAATCAAATGTCGAGGCCAGCGACTGGACCCACCAGCATGTGCCTCCTAGACTCCCCTGGCCTTTAGGAGTTTCAGCAGTTGAGCCCTTTTACTCTGACGTGTGCTCTGTCGATGGGCTCCCCGCTTGGTCCTTGCCAGTCTGGTGTTGAGTGCCTGGGCTTTTGTCTTACCCGCTCAGCCTTGCCTGTGCTGTTATGAAAGGCAACAGCATTCACAAATGGGTCGGGGCTGCGTCTGAACAACAGGACGGGTGAGTGGGTTCTTATCCCCCGAAGGCCCCTGGAGAAAGGAACCTGTGAGAAACCAAGGCCGTGTGGTCTCCTCCAGCAGCTGAGGCTGCTGTCGCTGGGGTTATTGTTTGCTGGTTTCTTTAGTCCTTTAAACAGGGTAGCTGTGGGGGGGGGGGGAGTAAACCAAACCCAGGGTCACTTAGACCCGGGTTTGATTCCATCTTTGCCACTTGCAGTTCATAAACGTGGGTAAGTCACTTAATCACCCTAAACGTTTTTGTTGTATCGAGAAAAAAAAAAAAAAAAAGAAGATAACATCTAGCTCGTAGAATTGTGGTGGCAGTTTAATTAGATACCGTGTAAAAATGCCTCACCTGGTGCCCCAATCTTAGAAGCTCCCCAGTAAATGGCTGTGGATATTGAAACTATTATACCATGTGGTGAAATAACCCTACCTATTTTATTTCATGTGTTTCAGCTTTTTCAGAATGTGATTTTTAAATATAAGAAAATGGTCAGTTCCAGCTATAAAGTGATAATGTTTAAAGGTTTGCTGTAGTCTTACATGTTTTTTTTATTACATCCCACAGCCTTGGAATATTATGAGGACCCATTTTTGCAAGGAAAGTAATGAAAAAAATGATTTGGGCTACAAAAATTCCAATTTGCAGTTCACTTTTCTGGAACACATCCCGTCCCTCAAGTGAAGGGCACGTATATTTCCCAGATGACAGGAAAAGTCCCCTCACCCCTTTCTGTTCATTCGTTCCTTCATTATCAAGCAATTGGTATCTTTTGGCAAAATACCTGCCTGTCTAGGTGTGATTTCTTGGAAACAATCACCTATTTTTTTTTTTTTTTCTGAGAGTCTCATCTGCAACGTGCTTTCTCATCGAGGATATATTCCTGTTTTCAAGGCAGCAATTTTGGTCCCCACCCCCACCCCCAATATGCATTTTCTTTTCTTTTTTTTTTGTCTTTTTTCGTGACCGGCAACGGGATCGCAACCCTCAGTGTTGCGCCTGCACCTTGCTCAGCCAGTGAGCGGGAACCGGTCTGTACGTGGGATCCGAACCCTCGGCAGGAGCGCTGTCGCGCTCCCAAGCGGCACACTGTAGCAGTGCGCCACCGGGCCGGCCCCCAATATGCATTTTCATTCTGGCCAGAGGACTCCTGTCCTTAGTGCTACACTTCAGGATATTGAAAGTCACCACAACTCCAATGTAAGTGTCACCCATCAACAGCTCTCGAATAACTAATCAAGAGTGGGAAATGGAGCATCACAATGCGGAACTCATTTTTCAGCTCTTACAAGGGCTCATGATTAAGCTGAGGAAGAGGCTCTGATTCATCGTGTGTGTGTGTGTGTGTGTGTGTGTGTGTGTTGCATTTGAGGGTAAAAGGTAGACCAGAAGGACTCTGCCTGTAGGGCCAGGTAACAGGATGGGAAGTTGGCAATTAGGCGTCATTTCCAATGAGGCATTCCCCTCACCTCTTCCCATCATTTCATGTGATGAAATCCACCTCTGCTGAGGTCATTTGCACCCTAAAGAATCAGACAGCTGGTCTTCTATTAGACACTGGAGGGTTTCCAAATTCATCATCTCCAATCCGATTTGAGTGACTCTGCCTGCGTGCTTCCCCTTAAACCCAGTGATGATTAAGAGCATTTTCGTGATGAGCCAGCCATGCCAAGATTAGGGTTTAAGGACTGTTGAGAACCAAGGACCTATGCCTATGCCTCAGAATCTCTCTCCTCCCAACTACCTGGTCCAGGGCTGGTTCAGGGCCCTGCATGCACACAGGAGGTGCTCAATAAATGCTTACAGACTAACATGGTTTTTTACACACATGACTAGCTCATTTTACTCAATCCATTCCTTTCCTTGAGTGATCTTAGGCTTGTGTGTGCCCCACTCCCCTTTCCCTCTGTCCCCGGTCACTCCTGAGCCCTCTCCAGCCCTTCTCAGAGGCCCGAGTGTACCTCCCTGCAAACTGACGACCCCTGGAGAAGCCAGGAATCATCGTCTCCTTCCAAGCACTGATAAACTTACCAACTTGAAAGAAGAGCCAGGAAAGTTCATGGGTTTGAATGAGGTGGATGATGGGGATTTGGGGAGATAAGAAAGTACTGTTGACACAGAAACAAAGCTCCGTTTAGTTAAACCCTCTCTTTGAGGAATATGTTCTCCCCCTTGTGCAGAGGAGGGATTGGAAACATAGGGAGGCTGGGTGCTGGGGTCACACAGCTAGCCAGCGACAGAGACGGCGATGAGATGCGGGTCCACGTGGCTCTCCAAGCCCCAGGAACCAGCCACTTCAGGAAGTCTGGGTATGGTCACATTGGTGACCTCCGGAGAAGAGAAACCTGAGGTGGGCGTGTGCCCTGGGACATCCCTGAGCTGAATTTCTGATATCATAAGCAGATCATAAACTCCTAGTTATTAATTTTGTGTCTTCTTGTTCAACTTGTAATTTTAAAAATTTAATTTAAAAAATGTGTATTTTTAATTACGTGTTTAATTTTACTAGGAATTAGAAGTCAATGAGGGGAAAGACTGTGATGGGCCCTCTTTTGTTTCTCTGGTGTGTTTTCTCTGACACCAACCAGTTCTCCAGTTCTTCTGGGTGTGGAACAATTCAGTGGCACTCGGACACCATCTACTTGGAGTTTGCATCAGATCCTACGAGTTGAGGGCTCCATGCACAAGACTGCCCCCACTTCACACACCAGTCACAAGTTCCAGACCACCCGTACTTGTGACCAATCAGCTATAAACCTGGGGCCCCCATGACTCCTCCTCTGGATCGAAAATTTGCTAGAATGGCTCACCGAATTTAGAAAAACATTTGACTTACATTTACCAATTTATTATAAAGGATACAACTCAGAAACAGCCAAGTGGAAGAGACATGTGGGGTGGGGAAACGAGGGGTGGGTGTGGGCAGAGCTCCCGTGCCCTCTCTGGGCTCGCCACCCCCAGCATGTCCATGTGTTCATTAATCTGCAAGCTCTCTGAATCTCATTAGTCAGAGTTTTTATAGACCTCAATCTGCAGCCTCCCTCCCCTCTTTGGAGGTCAGTGGAGGTCACCTTCTAATCACTTGTTCTTGGTGACCAGCCACATCCTGCAGTCGCACATCCTGAGGCTGTCTAGGGGCCCCACACTAAATCACCTCATTAGCATAAGCTCAGGTGTGATCTAAAGGAGCTCTTTATGGGCCAGCCCGGTGGCGCACTATAGCAGTGTGCCACTTGGGAGTGCGGCGGCGCTCCCGCCGAGGGTTCGGATCCCACATACAGACCGGTTCCCGCTCACTGGCTGAGCGAGGTGCGGGCGCTGAACCAAGGTTTGCGATCCCGTTGCTGGTCCCGGTCCGGTACGGGCGCGACACTGAGGGTTGCGATCCGTTGCCCGACACGAAAAAAGACAAAAAGGAAAAAAATAAATAAATAAAAATAAAAATAAAAATAAAAATAAATAAAGGAGCTCTTTATGAATAACAAAAGACGCTCCTGTCACTGGGAGCACTCTGAGGATTTTAGGAACTCTGTGCCAGGAACCAGTGACAGNGGCGCGACACTGAGGGTTGCGATCCGTTGCCGGACACGAAAAAAGGCAAAAAGGAAAAAAATAAATAAATAAAAATAAAAATAAAAATAAATAAAGGAGCTCTTTATGAATAACAAAAGATGCTCCTGTCACTGGGAGCACTCTGAGGATTTTAGGAACTCTGTGCCAGGAACCAGTGACAGAGACCAAATATATTTTTTATTATACCACTTTTGCAAAGGTGACCCTCCATCGGTGCGGCTTACACTTCGGATGGTTCGTCCAAGTGTTCCCACGTTTCCCCCAGGACCTCTTCTCATCAAAGCCACTCAGTTGAGGGAGTGCTGAACATAAGCTGCTGGTTCTCATGGAGGTGGTGTCTATTGTTTGCCATTGTTTTTCCAGTTGCAAGAGACAGAACAAACTTCAAATTGGCTTAAGTGCAAAACAGGACTTCATTGGCTCATGTAACTGGAAAATCCAGAGCTTCTCACTGGCCTCTCATCCCCTCTGCCTCTCATCCATTTCTCCACAGGCTCCACGCTGGTTCAGGGCCCTGTGTGTACACAGGCGGTGCTTAATAAATGCTCACCATGGTCACTAAATGGTCTCTGCAGCTGCAAGTACCATACCCTCACCCCACAGCATCTCAGCAGAGGGAAAAGATGCTTCTGTTTCTCAGAACCCCCTCCAAACAGCTGCCAGGAGCTGACTGGGTCATGTGTTCAGGCCAGAACCAATCACCTGGAGAGAGGTGGGATCTGTTAAAGAGAAAAAAACTATTCATGACACTTGTTCAAGCGGTAAGGCAGACTTTCTTCAGGGCTATCCCCATAGGTGTAGGGGCTAATGCAATTAGCTAATGGGGTTTTGCAGTAGAGGGAGAGGTCGGCTTAATTCCCAATACAACAAAGAAAAGTGAGAATTTATAGCCAAGGAGCAGAGTAGGATTCTTGTTGATGGGTGGCCAGGCCAGGGTGATCAGACATCACCCGGGGGATGAAGGAGGACGAGGAACCCATCAGATATGGACCAGGTATCGAGGGTGGGGCATTCTGGCTAAACCGACTTGGCAGGATTCTTGCTAAAACTGGGCTCTTGAGGATGTGTCACAGACAGGTCCTAGTTAAAAGAGCTCAGAGGAGCCTGACTAGCACCTGGTCAAGGAGGTAATCTTCATCAGATCAGTATCCAAAACTCAGGGCTGAGAATGGAGAAGGGCTAAACTCACCAACGGGAAAACCATTGGGAGGAAAAGAGGAAGGAACAGTGGGGAGATGATCAAAACACATCCAGTGCAGGATGGGACCAGGGACCCTACACTGCAGAACATGGTGCTCGGCCTGAACTGCTGGGTGCAGAGTTAACCTGGGTTTGTTTCACCTGTTGACCCAGCATGCCACTTGTTAGAGAGAAGATTCCCCAGGAAGGGACCTTAGGCATCATCTAGCCCAAGAGCTTCCTTCTACAGATGAGACGGAAGACAAGAGAGGTTTGTGATTTGCTCACAGTGACAAAGTGTGCTAGAGGCTGCACTGGCCCCAGAGCACAGACCTGCTGACTCCTCACTTCGGGCTTTGTTGTCCACCTGAAGCTGCATAAACAGCGACAACCGGTCACCTACTCCTGCCTGCTCCTGAGAGTCAACCACTAAAGGTTTGGGAATTTTGCAAGT
>NW_007729604.1:106252-113619 GCF_000696425.1 Galeopterus variegatus
TCATCTAGCCCAAGAGCTTCCTTCTACAGATGAGACGGAAGACAAGAGAGGTTTGTGATTTGCTCACAGTGACAAAGTGTGCTAGAGGCTACACTGGCCCCAGAGCACAGACCTGCTGACTCCTCACTTCGGGCTTTGTTGTCCACCTGAAGCTGCATAAACAGCGACAACTGGTCACCTACTCCTGCCTGCTCCTGAGAGTCAACCACTAAAGGTTTGGGAATTTTGCAAGTCAGTTGGTGTATTAGTCAGTTTCTGTTGCTTATAACAAAATACACGGAACTGGGTGATCCATAAAGAAAATGAAATTTATTGCTTACAGTTTCTAAGGCTGGGAAGTTGAAAGTCCATCTGGTGGTGGTGGTGACAGTGACCCAGGGGTCTCACATTGCAAGACGGTGGAAGCAGAGAGAGCAGAGAGAAAGGGACAGACTCTCCTCTTCTTTTAAAGCCCTCAGAACCACACCCCTGACCACCATTTCTAATCCATTCACTAGGGCATGGTCCTGCAATCCAATCACCTCTTTAAGGCTCCACCTTTCAATTGCCATAACAGGATTTCCCATCTTCTTAACAGTCACAGTGGGGCCTAAGTTTCTAATACATAAAACTTGGGGGACACAATTCAAGCTTCAGTGAGTTTTGGGGGTATGTAATTCAATCCACTACAGTTGGTGAACACAGCCATTTTTCCCCCCCTCACATTCTTCAGGCCGACACAGCCATTATTCAAAATTAACTTATATAAATTTACAATTGAATAAATTATATTAAAAATAAATATAATCACGAATGTTCCTAGCAGTACTATTTACAATAACTGAAAGGTGAAAACAACCCAAGTGTCCATGAACAGATGAATAGATAAACAAAATGTGGCCTATCCAGATAGTGGAATGTTATTCAGACATAAAAAGGAATGAAGTACTGACACTGCTGCAACATGATACACAGTGAAAGAAGCCAGGCACAAAAGGCTGCATATTATATGATTCCATTTATATGAGATATCTAAAATATGCAAACCCATAGAGACAGAAAACAGACTAGCGATTGCCAGAGGAAAAGCGGATGGGGGATAAGCGCTTTATGGGTAGGGGGTTTCCACTTGGGGTGATGAGAGAGTTCCAGAACTAGATAATGGTGATGGTTGCACAACATCGTGAATGTATTTAATGATACTGAATTGTACACATTAAAATGGTTAAAATGGTTGGAAAAAAAAAAAGGTAGTACGTACTCAAAATTCAACTCCTAATCATTTTGCTACTTTTACTATTATCTATGCTCTTGAGGTTATTTACATCTGTTGTGTCTCTATGTTGGAAACTCTATTAAATGGTGAGCTTCTGCCCACCTCTTCCCAACTCCGTGCTCCGTGACTTCACACTGGTAGCTTGAAATCAGCCATGATGGGAATATTTACACCATAGGAATTGGAAAACACTACACATTAGGGCCTAATATGTTGGGTTTAAAAAAAATTGTACAGACTTAAGAAAGGGCCCTCTCCCCAAACTTCCAAAGAACTCACTGATTTATCGTGCCATCCCAGGAAGAAAACATTCTTGGTAGAAAACAGGCACGTCTAACTTCTCTGCAGAAAATGTTAATAATGCAGGTTAAACCAAAAAGTATGTTATGTCTGTAGCTGATACAGTGTAGTGTATTGTGCCGTGTAGCTGTATCTCAATTAGCACAAAAAAATGGAAGAAATAGTCTGGTATTTGAAAACTGTTATCTGATTCAGCAAAAAGATTTGCTCACAATCATTAATGAAGTTTCCAACATATATCTTCACTATCTTACTTTTATTTTATTCATTAATGCAAATGAAGACATCAATCAACATTCATGTTGGAATGATACTCAATAGTCTATGACGTAAGCAACTTCTTTGCTGAACTTGATAATGATCAAGCAGTTATTTGTAGTCCAATCCTTCCAAGACATGGTTGAATAGCAACCGCAGGTTGGCTACAGATCAAGCATAAAGCAAAAAACATGCAAAACTGTTCCGTGAGAATCAATATGGAATTTACATTGAAGAGTACTATATAATTTATCATTATTTTTAAATCATGTGCTATCCATCCTCTATGTCAGCAAAACTGTGCACATATATGAATACATGTGCATATGTACATATAGACACACATACATTTTTTTCTCTGGAAAGCCAGAACACAGCAGCATATTGCTGTTTACAATACATTTCTAGGCATAATAGTGTCCAACTTAAATGGGTAACATATATCAAAGATTCCCCCAAATATGACAATCGCACTAGAGCTCTCCTAAATTATTATCCAGACCCAGAAACAGAATGTCAGCAGCTTGAGAGTAAGGGGATCTGGCACTTTATATAAAAAGTAGGTTCAGTTTATTTCCACCTGCCAGCAGAAATGAATTCACTTTCTCCACTCAGAGCAGCAGTGTGCAGCATTTTCTTCAAATCTCCTTGCCTCTCAGAGATCAGTCAGGGAACCAAGTTGTTTGATGTTTTTGATGAATAAACAGAACAACTCTAGCATCTTGGTTAGAGTATGTTGCAGCAAATTCGAAGCAAAATAGCTTGGCATCCAAATGACCTATAGTTCCTTCTATAAGTGTCAAGAGAAGCATAGTCTTTGGGGTCAGTAATTTGGTAGGACTTCCACAAAAACACCAGAATAAAGTGCCCTCTCCTCAACCTCTGAAGAACTCACCGATTTATCATGCCATCCCAGGAAGAGAACATTCCCGGTAGAAAGCAGGTGCGTGTAACTTCTCTGCTGTTACACACGTGAGTGAAGGATGGGTGCATGAGTCTTCAGAGACGTGGGAGAAAGGGGGTCTTACGTTTGCAAAGGACTTCAGAAGTTCCCAGGAGCTTCGCAGGTTATCCTACCTAATCCTTGCAGCAAACTTGGGAAGAGGGTGTTATTGAAGTGCTCTACGTGAGGCGAGGAAACTGGGCTCCGAGGGAGAGGTTGGTTCATGTAGCCTCATATAACTTCAGGAGAAATTGGATTTGAACTCCAGCCAGAAGACAAGCACATGCAAGGGCCAACTGATGAAGGGGGAGGGAAGTAGCCCTACAAAAAAATCTAGCCATCATGATGCCCAGAGATGAAGGGGTCACTTCAGGGAGGGGTGGTTATAACCAGCATCCATACAGCTTAGAAAGAAAGTAAGAGTGTAGACCCCAGGCTCACGGGTAGCAGGCAGGCCAGGGAAAGAGGCATAAGCGGGGAGGTGTTGGGGTTTGAAGGGGTCCAATAAATACCACAGCCCATCCGTCCCGGGGCTCTGAATCAACTGAGAAAGAAGAGGGCTGTTAGTGGACCGAGCACTAGAACATTCTCTATTACTAAGGAAGCTGACATTGCAGAAGATGACTTAAATCTGAGAGCAAGTGGACATCCCACAACAGAAACAGACAGATGGACCTGCCCCGGTACAGGCAGAGCTGGGCCAGCGTGCACCTCCCCTCTCCTAGGTTGGAGCTGCCTCTGTAAGCCCCCCACCTGCAGGAGCACCAAGCCCCCTGCCTAGGTTGAATGTCCCCCCAAAACTTAGTCCCCACTGTGACTGTTAAGAGGGTGGGAATCCTATTATGGTAATTGCAAGGTGGGGCCCTGAAGAGGTGATTGGATTCTGAGGGCCACGCCTAGTGAATGGGTTAATAATGGTGGTCACGGGCGTGGTTCTGAGGGCTTTAAAAGCAGAGTGTGTGAGGAGCTACCTCTCTTTTTGCTCTGCCGTTTTCTGCCATGTGAGATCCCTAGGTCACTGTCACCACCACCAAGACCCTCACCAGATGTGTTCCCTGGACTGTGGACTTTCCAGCCTCTGAAACTGTAAGCAATAAATTTCGTTTTCTTTTTAAATTACCTAGTTCCAGGTATTTTGTGATAAGCAACAGAAACAGACTAATACACCCCCAAAGCAACAGAGAGATGGGAGAGCTGGGTTAGGCGAGCTCAGTTTCTCCCAGTTGCTCTTCTTCCCCTGGGAAGAGCAGGTGGAAAGATGGAGAGCTGCTCCTGTCATGCAGTAGAAAGCTTGGGCACTGGCACAAACATCGTCCCTTCGAGGGCTGTGGCCAGCCATGGCCTTGGCCCATCTGCACGTTGCACAGCCTGTTTCTACACCAGCATTATATTTGTGTCTAATTTAGCACATTATAATATGCATTCTGGTGAACAGGAACTAGAGAGAGACAAGTCCCCTTTCACCTCCACAGTGCCAGGGGCTGGAGCATAACTGCACCCTGGCCCTCTTGGCTGTGAATTCTCCTTAACCTTCTATATTTGTGTCTAATTTAGCACATTATAATATGCATTCTGGTGAACAGGAACTAGAGAGAGACAAGTCCCCTTTCACCTCCACAGCGCCAGGGGCTGGAGCATAACTGCACCCTGGCCCTCTTGGCTGTGAATTCTCCTTAACCTTCTTAGCAGAGTCCTGTCCTTTCTAGCCTGCTTTCTGGGTTTTTTTTTTTTTTTTTTTCCCCCTACTGACTGAGCTAGCTGGGCTGGTTTCTGGGCTTTTGAGATACCAAATGAGACAATAAGCAGAGAAAAGCAGGAAACAGGACAGAAAAGGTGAATGGGCTGAGTCTTCAGAGAGTGTTGAGGATGAGGAACTTGGAATGCTCCGCAGACTTCAGGGAATTGGGAAAAAAGAGAACCAGAGAGAGATTTTTAAAGAGCTGCTGTGCTTTATTTGAGGAGCGCCAGCAAAGACTGAATTTATGTTTTAATTACTTTTAGGCTACACGATGGTGTTTCTTTGACTCTGACACCATAGAGAGTTTTTGCATGTATTCCTGGCTTGTAATTGGGTTACCTAAGAGATTTAAACAACAGGCCTTTACTGAGCACCTATCACGTGCCGGCAGCTGTGCTTGGAACTGAAAGGAAGAGTCACAGGTTCTCTCCTTATGGGGCTCACGGTTTTGTGCAGGAGACAGACACAGAAACAAGTATGCGTAGCTCAGCGAGGCTGGAGGTGCCCTCGGGTGAGCACTAAGCACCAGGAGAACACGGCTAGGGAGGGGCTCGTTCCATCCCGGGGAGCAGGGCAGGTGGGCCGGCTTCTAGGAGGGGGTGACACAGAGCAGGGAAGAGCATTCTGCAGGGAGGTCACAGCAGGGTAAAGGCACAGAGGGTGAGTGACCGGCAGGAGAGAGGGCAGCAGAGACTAAGGTGGGAAGCCCCAGGCTGAGGTCACATGTGGACACTGAAATCCTTAATCAGTCTTTGGACTTACGCTAAGGGCAAGGTGAGTCATCAGAAGTTTTTACTTTGATTTCAGCCTCTTTTTCTAGATTATCAGATTCCACTTAGAGATAAACTCTGTTCGTATTTATTCTTTTATTCTCTATCTCTGTGCATCTGTAAAAGAAAATTGGAACTATCCTGCACACAAGGTTTGGTAAACAGCTTAGTTTCATGTAATCACATGACTTTCCATGTCATTACATCGTCTTCTAAAACAAGATTTCCAAGAGCTGCACAGAAGTTCTCCATGTGGACATTCCATAATTTATTTAAGCAGCTTTCTGTTGTTGGACACCTCAAGTTGTTCTTTTTGTTTTTGTTTTTATTTTTTTGCCATTATACAAGGGGACTTCAGAAGTTCATGGAAAGATTCGAATTCTCTCTTTTTTATTTTTTTCCTTTTTGTCTTTTTTCATGACCGGCAATGGATCGCAACCCTCAGTGTCGCGCCCGCACCGGACCAGGACTGGCAACGGTATCGCAACCCTCAGTGTTGCACCCGCACCTCGCTCAGCCAGTGAGCGGGAACCGGTCTGTATGTGGGATCCGAACCCTCGGTGGGAGCCGGCCCTCGAATTCTCTTTTAATCTATTTTTCCGTAAGCTTTTTGAAGCACCCTTGTAAAGAATGTGATGCACATCTTTTGTGCTCATCTCTGGTTATCAGAAGGCTTTAGGCAAAGATCAGATCTCTTTCTGAAAGATCATAATGGCAGGAATGCTGAGTGTGGTTTAGGTCGTGGCAGACACTGGAGACGGAAACCGATTAGGAGATGAAATGTTTAACCACCACCAGAAACGTGAGGCTGACTCCTCCAGACCATGACTGTGGTCAGCTGGGGAGAAGGACACAGACACGAAGAAAATATGATTGGAAATCTCCAGGACTCGGCATCAAGGGACGTGGAAGTGGAGGAGAAGCAGCCGCATCTGGGCATAGAATAGTGATTGTGACGAAGACGATAATTGTAACAGAGCTAACATTTATCAAGTGCTGTTCTAAGCTTGCATTATTTCTTTCAATCCTCACACAACCCTCTAGGGGATATACTATAATTCCCATTTTACAGATGAGGCGAATGAGGCACAGAACATTTAAATAACTTGAGCCAAGACCCTAGTTACAGGTGATAAGGCTGGGGTTCCAGCACTGGCAGGGGAACGGTGCCATCTTCAGGCTCAGTGCTGTGCTCTCAGTCCCTGCCTGGACCCTCCAGTGAGGCTGGTGGTCCTGCCAGCACAAGAGGAGACACATGGGGGAAGCATGTCTGGGGCCATTTTATTCCCCAAATGGAGCACAAACCCTTGGTGGCCCCGAATCACCCTGCAGCATACACATCTGTCCTCCCAGGGCAGGGTGGTTGGCACAGCAGGTATTAGGTAGATATTTGTCCAATGAGTGGAGGCCACATGGACCCATGAGGGACTCTGGCCAGAAGGAGGGTGTTGCTGGAGGAAGATAACCCGGGACTCGGACTAGCCGCGCTGCCTGTCACCAGGTCGGCCGGGGTCCGAGTGTATCCACCGGGCGCTTCTGGACTGGGAAACTCAGGATGCAGCGCAGGGCACCTGCCCGGCCAGCTGACCTGGGGCCGTCACTCTCACTGTGATGGCAGCACAGATGAGATGCCACAGGGAGAAATGCCATCAGCCAGCCCTTGAAACTACCTTCCAGAGTCTCCCTGCATGTTTATCTTCCTTCCTCATCCCTAAATCCTCCTCCCTGCTGGGGTGGGGTCAGCCTCCTGGATAGGTGAAGTGTGGGGTCATCTAAAATGTGGTGACCTCTAGGGACACCCAGCCCCAAATCCCCTCCGCCAACCCTCCTTGCCACTCCCCTCTTTTGTCTGCCATTGGGGTGCTGCTCCCCAAATTCTGTGCAGTCCCTTAACCACTGTCAATACTTTCCGTATCCCTGTCTGTGCTTAACTGTTTTCTTTACATAAACTCACCCTTTTAAACCTGATTCCTGACTTTCACTTTGTGGTAAGCAGTGAGATCCGTGAAATGCCCACTACTAACATAGAGGATGGTCCTACGGGTCCCACGGGAAGTCAGTTCTGGAGGGACCCAGGTGATGCTGGGGAGACACTGAGTTCAG
>NW_007729604.1:114235-115448 GCF_000696425.1 Galeopterus variegatus
CCTCTGTCTAATCCTCACAACAGTCGTACAAGGGAGGGAGGTTGACCCACTTCACAGATGAGGAGACTGAGGCACAGAAGCAATAAGTAATGTGCCAGGTCCCCGCAGCTAGTAAACGACACCAGGATGCGAACCCACCTCTCTCTGACTCCAGCACCCTGTGGCTCCCCCTACAGCCCTCTTGACTTGAATCACGTGCCTGGCACTGCCCCTGCCCATTTCACCCGAGGCTGCAGTGGGAAGACGGAGTAGCGAGCAGTGAGGGTAAGAAAAGCAGAGCTGCGGGGGCTCGGGGCGGTGGCGCCTGCGGTGGGCAAGTCCTCAACTCCGTCCTCTCCCTCTGATCTGCCTCTTTGTAAATTTCCAGCCCCCTCAAAATCAAGATCCTAGCTCAAGACCCCATCGTCACATATAATTTACACACCGTAAAGTTCACTCGTTGTAAGTGTACAAGTTAATGATTTTTCATAAATGTATAGAGTTGTGCAACCAACACCTCAATCCAGTTTTTGAACATTTCCAACCACCCCAAAATGTTCCCTCATGCTGCGTGCAGTTAATTTTTATCCTCACTCTCAGCCCCAGGCAGATATGCTTTCTGTCTCTGTAGATTTGCCTTTTCAGCATGTGTAATGTCAGGGTTCTCCGGAGAGACAGAATCAATAGGATATGTTATAATTATATGAGAGGGATTTNGGTCCCACGGGAAGTCAGTTCTGGAGGGACCCAGGTGATGCTGGGGAGACACTGAGTTCAGTCAGTGTCTCCAGAAGGACCTTACTTGATGCAAATATATTTCCTGGTGAGGGAAGATTATTAGCCCAATCTTACCCAATAGCAGGATTCATAAGTGAGTGAATCTCCCCCAAAGAAAGCAGGCTTCCAGGACCAGGCTGAGGTCTATTCACTTGGAATGGGGGTAGGTGGTGATGGAAGCCTGGAGGAAGGAAGGCGTGGAGGATGGAAGGAATGTCGGGCGTTCTCAGAATGTCCGTGGCCGCCAGCAATCCTAGGAAACCCCAGTGTGCAGTGAAGTCTCCAGTGTCACACGAAGACGGACGGTTGGGTGGGTCAAGGGTGGCTGTTGCTGAGAGTAGGTAGGGAATGGGATGTAGAAACCTAGCTCCTACTGAGGACTTCCCATGTGCCAGGCCTCTGTCTAATCCTCACAACAGTCGTACAAGGGAGGGAGGTTGACCCACTTCACAGATGA
>NW_007729604.1:116730-124267 GCF_000696425.1 Galeopterus variegatus
GCCACTCAGACTCTCATACTAATCTCTGCTGGAAACACCCTCATGGACACACCTGAGAAGATTGCTTTACCAGCTTTCTCAGCATCCCTTCATCTAACCAAGTTGACACCTAGAATTAACCTTCACAGCGTGTTTCACATAAATGGAATCGTACAATACGTGGTCTTTCATGTCTGACTTCTTTCACTTAGCACAACATTTCTGAGGTCTGTCCATGTCGTAACATGTATCAGGAGTTCATCCTTTTTTATTGCTAAATAGTATTCCATTGTATGAATAGACCACATTTTGTTTTATCCATTTACCAGCTGAAGGACATTTGAGTTGTTTCCAGTTTCTGGCTATTATGAATCATTAGCCTAAGTGTCTGCCCAAGTGTCTTCAGGTGGGCTTATGTTTCTCTTTCTTTCGGGCAGATTCCTAGGAGTGCTGGGGGACATCATCTATACTTTGAATTGCTGGAAATGTCATCGAAAATTGGCTTTCCTTTTCCAGTCTTGCCCTCTTCCAATTCGACCCCTGCATGCCCCAGAGCTGGCTGTATAAAATGCACATGCAGTTATGTCTCTTCCCAGTGTAGAACCTTTCAAGAGCTCAGGACAAAGTCTAGACTCCTTACGGTGCAATATACAGTGGCCTTCCTGGTACAGCCTGCCCCTCTCCAGTGCCATCTCTCATCTAAGGGATCAGATTGGCCTAGCAGTGTCATCCTACCTGCAGTGCTTGAGTCCATATGTTGGGGTACATTTAGAAGGCAGTCTGTAGGTATCGTTGGATGAATGAGTGGAAATTACAGCTCTGTGATCAGATAACACCCGGGGTTGCCTGCCAAACCCTGAGACAGCTGCAAGAGAAGGTCAAAAACTAGCGTGGACTAGGAATCAGGAGGCCTGGGTTATTTTCCGGTGTTGATTTCAAAGGTTTAGTGAGCCTTTCTTAAATGTTCATAGCCAGATTCATGAAGCGTTTTGCATTGTTAGACCTCTGGGCCTTTATGTATGCAGTTCCCTCTCTCTGGAACATATTTTTCCTACATGGAACAGATTCCCCATCTGCTTGGAGAACTCTTGTTCATCCTTCAAAACCCTGGCCAACTGCCACCTCTTCTGTGATACCTTCTCTGTTCTCTCCCATTCAGGTAGAATTAGTATTCCCTTCCTCCTCTGTACCACTGTATTTTGTACATACTTACATCATGATATCTTTTGCAAATTATTTGTTCACATGTCTGCATACCACACTAAGTTACTTGTCAAGTTATCTAAAGGAAACATGTTCCATTCATTTGCCTTTTTTATCCCAGTTCTTTGGCACATAGGAAATCAGTGCAGTCTATTTTTTAACTGAACTGAGCATCTCCAAGCCTCGAGTTCCCCTCTCATCAAAGGGGGCTGATGATACTTGCCCTCGCTGCTTTGAAAGAGTTCTAAAATGAAAATAAAATGACTAATAAATAAAAATGCACTGGTAAAAGGCATCAGAGACTCCATGAAGGTCAAGTCCAGTAAACTCCTGCTTGGCCGGAGCACCTGGTTCCTCTGCTGGACATAAGTTGACCTTATTTAGTTCAGGAAGTGCTTGAGGCTCTCCTAAGCCTGCGACATTGTCGCTGTGCACATGGAGTCAACTAAGGACAGTGATTAAAAGCTGATGACTCTGTCTAAAACTGCAACCCATCACTCTCCAGCCCTTCCCTGCTTTGCTTTTCTTCTTTGCAGTTACTGCTCTCTGACACCATCCAGTTGACCTCTGAACAAGTTGGGGGTCAGGGGCACCAACCTCCCACGCAGTCAAAAATCCGCATAGAACTTTCCCTGNAGTTGGGGGTCAGGGGCACCAACCTCCCACGCAGTCAAAAATCCGCATAGAACTTTCCCTGCATCATTACTTAAGTAGTTAAGTATTTAAGTAGTTGGTCCCGTGGAACCCGTGCATAAGAAGAGTCCGCCCTCTGGTTCTGGACCCTCGTAGTTCAAACCCGTGTTATTCAAGGATCAGCTGTAAAAGGGGTCTCCAAAAAAGTTCACGAAAGCATTTGCATTATCTTTTATTTTTTTGGCACTGGCCCATATGGGGATCCAAACCCTTGACCTTGGTGTTATCAGTCAGCACCACATTCTCTCAAGTGCACTAAGCAGCCAACCCTGTGTTATCTTTTAATTCAATTTCTCCACAAACTCTTTGAAGTACCCTGGTATTTACCTTGTGAATGTCAATGGGCAAAAGCTGCTGGTTACCCCCCTAAATCCATTCTGCCTTCCTCCTCGGCCCTTAGCCAGACCCCATTCCCTAGCCCATTTTGAAGTCAGAGGTGGCCATGGGATTAGGTTTGTGCCCACAGAAAGGAAACAAAAATGGCAGCTCCCAGGCCCAGGCTTTAGCAAACTGGGTGTGGCCTCTCCATGCTCCATCCACCTTTCTGTTGCTACACTGATATGTGGCAGCAGCCCAGCCTCACCCAAGCAGGTGAAGACAGTGTCCTACGTGCTTAGCGGATCAATGAATTGGAAGGAACCTGGGTTCTCTGCACGACCGTGTGGATGGAGCAGCCTGGGACACACACCTTGAATTACTACTCAAGGACGAAATTCACTTTTTTGTTCTTTAATTTGGTACATTTTGGGATTTCTTTGTTATAGCAACTCAACCTTACCCTAACTTGTACATACAAACGCTTTGTGACAACTGAGACTGTCTTTTTTGTTTACTGCAGTGTTCCCAGCACCTAGAATAATATCTGGCTCATAGTAGGTGCTCAAACTAATATTTTCTATATAAATGAATGGAGCCAGAATGCCTGTGTTTGAATCACTGACAAGCCATGGCCCTCAGTTTCCTCATCTGGAAAATGGAAATAGTCATTGTACCTGCCTTTTGGATTATTGAGAAGATTAAGATAATATAAGTCAAGTTCATCAAGCAGTGCCTGACACATAAAATGTGTTCAGGAAGTATTAGATATTATTATCATTAATATTATTATTGCACCAATGTCATGTTTTCTGAAGACTTTGGGGTCTTCAGTGATACTTAAAACGATTTCATGTTAATTTGGAAGAAACTACAGGAAGAAGTCATGGCTGCTTGGACTGTAAATGTGTCCACTTCTGCCACTGGCTGGCACAAATGAAGTGGCTTTATCTGTTAATTGTTTGTTCCAAGAACTCAGTGAAATGACTTTGGGAATACATGCAAATTTATGCAAACCACATACAAATTCACATAAAAATAGCCTCGGGTGTGCCTCCGCATTTACTAGAAAGAAAGAATTCTGGTGGCATAATACTATTCCACCTTTGAGTTACCTCAGGGTCCCAGGCTGCACTCTCAGAATGATTCACCTGGAAGGGGGGAGGTGTGTGCACATGGGTGTGAGCACACATCTGCAGTCTGGGTGGGGGCAGGGCAGAGGAGGCTAGTGAAGACAGCTTAAATCCTGCTTGGCAATCAGGTGTGGTGGTGATCCAAAATAAATTTTAAAATTCCAGCGTCTGAGGCTCTGATATCCTCCCATTATTATGTAACGTGCACATTAGCCCACAGAGCTGCAAAAGGAGCAGAAGAAACTTGTTCTTAGGTTTGAAATGACAGATATCCTCGGGGTCATCACTTGTGTAAAGGTGATTAATCAGTGAACCATGCCAGGCTCGGTTTCTATAAAATGGACACAAGGACACATAGCCTGCCCCTGACAACTGCTCTGAGGATCAATTGAGATTATGGGCATAAAAGGGCTTTGCAATTGTAAACGGTTAATGAGAGTGCTGGGGATTGCCGTCATCATTACTGTGAGGCGAGGTTGTGGGCAAGGAGCTGAAGTTACGAGGCCCCTGAGCTGGCTGGTCTGTAGCATTTGTGGGGTTGACTACAGACAAACATACCTCTTGAGCTTTCCAAAGCCATTTAGGTTTCAAGTACTTTGATTATCATTCCATATGGCAGAATCAGTTGTTCATACATGCAGGTACTCATTCATTCATTCTGGAAAGATACATTGAGCATCTGCTCCAGGTGGGGCCCTATGCTGGGTTTCAGGATATAAAGATGAAGAAGACACAATCTTTGCTCATGAGGATGTTTTGCTGCTGTCCTTGTCTGCAAAGACCTCTCTCTTCTCATGCCAGAGCTCAGTAACAAGCCAGTAGGGCTTGTTACCAAACATGTAATCAATAAATACCACACCACATGCAAGAGACAGTAACAGAAGCTGGACAGCAAGAGATGCAAAGGAGGAGATATTTGGCTGTACCCGGGAAGGTCAAGGCTACATGAGGGAATACACGGTGTCTCAAGGGTGAGCAGGGCCCTGCCAGGTGGACTGGCAGAGGGAACGCCATGCACCAGGGTACAGAAGCATGGAGCCACATAGCATGTGCTCCAAGATCCGACTTGGAAAATATGGTCAACAGCGTCAAGATGTGCCTTTCCCCAGTCACCCCAGACTCCTCCAAATGCCTGTGACATTTATTAACCCCTGGAATTCACTTGGCAGTTACTGTGTACAGCAAGTCATTGAATTGTTTGTTGTCTGCTGCTGCGTGTGTCCTGTCTCTTCAAGGAGATTGTGAGTCACCTGAGAACTGAGGCTGTCTATTCTATCTGTCTCCCTGGGACCCAGCTCAATGCCTTCCTTTGGAATAGGAAGCAGGCAAGAGACATTTTTTGACGGAGGTATTCAAATGGATGGAAACCTTCCCACCACCTTCAGGATTTGATTATTTCGATGTTCCAAATGCTAATTTGTACATTATCTCACTTAATCCTCACAATAACCCTATGAGGTAGATACTATGAGTACCCATTTTGCAGATGAAGCTACTGAGGCTTAGAGAGATTACTTCAAGTGCAGAAGAAAAACAGCCTAGACGTGATGAAACTGGGCTTTGCGTGCAGGCTGACTGGTCCAACAGCCGAAGCTTTTAGCTCTGACTCTACCCAAACTTACTGCTCCTACTTCAGTACACTTAATAAAACAGCGTGAATTTCAGTTCTACAGACAAACATGTTAGTCCTGAGCTCTAACCTAACTGTGGTTATTTTTCCTTAAGGCTGCATCCTGTGTCATGGGCACCTTGGGCATGGAGTTGTACCTGATCCGTCTCTGTACCCCCATACCTAGCATGGTGCTTATTCTTCCGGAATGGAGAATGAAGGGGGCTGGGGAATCACACGAGATAATTCTGGAAGGACTTTCTGGAAGAGGCCAAATTTCCCTTAAGCCACACTTGAACGTAGTGAGAGGCAATCCGGAAAGAGAATATGTATGAAGGCTTGAAGGTGGCCATGATAAAGTCATTTTGGGGGTGCCATGTGCTTTTAAGAGTGAAGGGGAGCTAGAAATGTGTTCGGAGGAGTCCCGAACTCCCAGGCTACTGCAGGGGTACAGCTGGAGTGCTCTGTGCTCCCCACATGAATTCCTCACCTTCCAGAGCCGAGGCCAGCTTCAGAGGGCTGAAGGCCCTTGCTCCACCAGAAGAGGTAAGTGGGCACCTCCAGGTGAGCCAGCACTGGGAGCTACTCAGAAGCTGGCTGCCTCGTTGAGAAGCATCATTTGTAGGTGGCAATTGGTTAATTTAATATTTCTGAAGTGCCTATTACGTCCTGGGACTGATCTGAGGAACTGGAATAAAGTATTGGCCCTCACAGAGGTTCCATTTCAGCAGTGGAAAGTAGAGTGAATAGTGAACAAATGAGCCAGGTAATTAATGCAGGTTGTTGTAAGTGCTCTGAAGAAAATGAAACCAGGGAAGCAGTGAGAGTGACTGGGGAAGATGGGGAGGTCAGTGGAGGGCAGTGTGAGCAGGTGACATTTGGACTCAGAAAACCCAAGTGACCAAATGGCATCAACCATGCCAAGAGCTGGTGAGAAAACATTCCAGGTGGAGGGCACAGCAAGGGCGAAGGTCCTGCGTGGGAACACACACGAGGAATTAGATGTACGAAAAGGCCAGAGTGGCTGGAGAGTGGTCAGCCAAGCAGAGAAGGGGCCACACTGGGGTGGAAAAGGCACATGGGCCAGACCATGCGGGGTCTGGTGGGATCATATTCCAAGTGCCACAGTGTATTAGTTAGCTATTGCTGCGTAACAAATTACCCCAATGCAGCAGTTTCAAATAAAACACTGTTTTTATCTTATGGTTTCTGTGGGTCAGGAGTCTGGGCATGCCTCTGCTTCAGGGTGTCTCACCAGTTGTGGTTAAGGCGTTGGCTGGGCTGTAGTCAAGTCCAGGGTTAGCTGGGGAAGGTTCCACTTCAAGCTCCTGTGGTTGATGGCAGGATTCAGTTTCTCATGGGCTGTTAATCTGAGGCCACCCTCAGCTCCTTGCCTTGCGGGCCACTCCAGCACAGCAGCTTGCTTCAGCAAGAGTCTGTGAGCAAGATGGAAATCACCATCTCTTGGGCCTAATCACAGAAATGCCATCCATCACGTTTGCCATATTCACCTTGTTAGAAGCAGGTCATGGGCCTCACCCCCACTCAAGGAGGCGGGGATCACGGAGGGTCATCTTAGAAGCCAGCCTAACACACACAGGAGGCCATTGGAGGTGTCTAAGCAGGGAGGTGACATGATCTGACACATATTTTCAAAGCATCACTTTGGCTTCCTTGAGGACTGGGAGTGTGAGTGGGGGATGGGCACGAGTGGAAGCCAGAGCCAAGTAGGGGCCTGGCCGATGGATGGGAGATGGGGGCAAGTGCACAGGAGCTGGGATGACTCCCAGGCTTGCTGTGACAGGTGCCTCCTCCCTATGGGGCTCTTGTTTTTCTCCTCCTGGAACAGACAGGGTGGCACTATCCCTACCCTCCTCCAGCCCTACCCAAGGTCACACGTTTGCTGGATGGCTGGCCAGCGTCGGGAGCACTGGCCGTGAGCAGAGAACAGATGTCTCCTTATGTCGGGATGAGGGACTGACCCCACGTCCTCGATCTCATTAGTCTGCCCACACTAGACCAACCGAGCCAGCAAGCCAGGGGGAGGGGAGCTGCTCACCTATCACTGTGCTCCCAAAGCCAGCCAGAGCCAGAGAGGGCCAAGGGGTGTGTGCATGCATGTGTGCATGCCTGCATGTGTGTGTGTGTGTGTGTGTGTGTGTGGTGTCAGTCTGTCTGTCTCAGGTGGGCTACAGTTGGAGTGAGGAATGGTTCAGGGCAGGGAGAGTTACTAAAACCAACCATAGAATGTTAGGGCATCACTAATAAATTCCAGAGAGACAAACACTTTGTTTCTTTATCTGAAGAATATCCACCTCTATGAAATCTTTATCTGTAATCTCTGTAAAGATGGAGAAATAGATCGTTATGTAGCTGTCATGACTGTTACTACTACATGTCAGACTGGCTATTAAGTACTTGATAGGTGACCAGACTGGCAGCTAAATTAGCCTAAGTCCTAGGCCCCAAATTGTAAACAAGATGATATTTACATTGTAAACATCCAATCCTCGTAACAACCCAGTGAAGTAGACGCTAGTGTTATCCCATTTCATGGGTGGGAAAACTGAGGCTTAGAGAAGTTAAGAAACTTGCCCAAGGTGAC
>NW_007729604.1:125091-126648 GCF_000696425.1 Galeopterus variegatus
CCAGGCAAAGGACTAGAGTGTGTGTCCTTTCTTGGGGCCAATGGGATGTCCTCCTGCCTCCTGCCCAGGTCAACCAGGAGCTAATCAGAAGTGATACACACCACTAACCCAAATGACATCACCAAGCATCAGCCACACTGTTATCATTCAAACCTAGCATTTGCACCTACATTCAGAATCCTGTACATCCCATACTAGCATCATCTTGTTTACAATTTGGGGCCTAGGACTTTGACTAATTTGGCTGCCAGTCTGGTCACCAAAGGGGGAAAGCCTCATTACTGGATTGTGTTTGCTTACAGGGACTGGGCCCCACATGGGGATATCCTGGGGTCTGCCCTCCACTTGGCTCCCCAAGGCCCAGCCTTATGGGGAGTCAGACAGGGATGGGAAGCAGGACAAGAGGGGAATTCTGCTGGGGGATCTGGGCAGGCATGACATCAGGTTTTTAAACATCAGTATACGTTGGGTATTGGCCACGCCTGTTCTGAGCCTCTTGAATAGGAATTACAAAGCGTGTTGACTCTGAGAATAAATACAGAGACAGAGCTGACAGATGGAATCTCTGAGAGTTTCTCCAGGTGTAGTCACCTGCAATACTTGTTCTCAAGCTTAAGAGGCTCCCTTGCTGGGGAGAGAGCAGGGTGAGGGGGTGAGTGGAGCAGGTGAGGACTCAGAATACCCCTGTTCTATTTCCAGCTGCTATCACTGACTCACTGTGTGACCTTGCTGAGGTCACGGCTATGTTCTTCTTGCTGGGGGAAAAATCAGAGGTGGCAAAGCTTGCATTTTCCCCAAGGGATGGGAGCCCTGGAATCTGGGGGACCTCCCTGCTCCCCATGAACCCCAACCCTGTCTAGTTTGGCTGTTATTAATGAAAAAAAATGCTTAGATTTGGATCCAAAAAACTTTGGGGACACTTAAAGCAAGAAGCAAGTAGTTTCTGCCTAGCAAGACTTATGGCCACTTTTATATGCATTGTGTTTCCACTTTTCAAATCATATTCCCGTGCAAATACTTCCCCACGTGGCCCTCACGTTGTCTGTGAAAGAGGACAGGGAAAGTATTTTCTCCTGAGTTTCAGGATAAAAACGTCAAAGCTAGGAGTGGTGTTTCTCAACAGTTTCATTACCAGGAGCCTCTTTTATTATTTTACTACCATGCATCCCCCTGTTTCTCAAGCCCTTGTTGGCTAAATACCCTGCATTTATTAAGTAGAAATTCCTCTCTGTTTTCATTAATTAAAGCCACTGATGAGCGCCAGTTAAAGTCTCTGCTCAGCACAAGGGAATTAGTGCTACCACCGAATTCACTCCCAAGAACTGCAGCATTTACTCTGGGTGACCTCCTCAAAGGTAAAGGTCCAATTTTCATGAGATGTTTTTAAATTTTGAAAAGAAAGTAGCCCAGGGACTGCTGGCTGAGAAGTCCCCAGAGAGATTAAGTGGCTTATGATAGATTCCATAGCTAGTGGAGGGGACAGGATCATATCCAGGGTCCTTATGCATAGACCAGTGCTCCAGCCATCCAGATGACTTGGCAGGGAGGGCTTGTGTG
>NW_007729604.1:127608-129715 GCF_000696425.1 Galeopterus variegatus
TCCCATGGCTCAGAGGCATCAAAACTGAGTGTACCTTTGGAAAAACCCCGGGGGCTTAGCTTGTGGCTGCAGAATCCCAGATTCCACCAATCCCCAGCCCGTCCAGGGGCCAGGACAGGGTCTCCAGTGGCCTGCTGCCCAACAGCTGTTCCCTGGGTTATTTTGGTCCAGTCTGAGCCTGTCAATTCCAGGGTATTTGGACCAAAATAGCTAACAGCAAGACAATCTCTTGAGGGCTCTGTGGGGACCTCCCCATACAGAAGTTTCTAAAGTGGGGGTGGGGCGAGGGAAAGGAGTTTGGCTTGGGGGTGGTGAAGAGGGAATTCTGCCAGTGTGGGAGACTAACCTCACCAACTCCTTGCTGTCCTTCCAACCTTGGCACCTCCTTGACCACCCACCCAGGCCATAAACGCTGGAGGTTTGGTGGGAGAGGAGGGGGAAGGAAAGAGCATTTAATTTAATTTTTTTTTTTTCTTGACTCTGTGGTCCTCCCCCAGAGCTGGTGAGACACCTATCATCCTTTCTTATTTCACAGATGGGGCTCACCGGGTCCAGAGAGGTGGAGGCACTGGTCTGAGGCCACACAGCTCAGAACCCAGGCCTGTGACCTCAGATCAAAGTGCCTCCAGGTTGAGCCTCTGTCAGATCCGTGCCCGTGCCCGAGTGGGTGTCAGTGCCATAGAGAAGCTGGGGCCAGCACGGAAACTGCTGACCGGCCCTGGCCTTCTTTCGGGTCTCAGCAGGGACCCTGGCAGCTCACCCTCTGGCCTCACGAAGACGGGTCAAGAGCAGGTGGGGGAGGGAGGGAAGCCACCCTCTCGTCCCCAGGAGCCCCGCCCAAACGCAGCTCAGCAGCCCCTGGAGCGACCCAGGTCCTGTTCCCTTTGGCAACGGGAGCGGCACACGGGGAGCGCGCTTTGGCACCCGGCGGGCGCGGGGGCGCGGGGCGCACGGCCGGGACACGCGCTATGGAACCGCTCGGGGGTCGGTAAAGGAACTTCGTCCGCGAGTGCCGCTGGCCAAGTCCGCGCGACAGGTCTCATTTCCCCCGTGTTTGGCGACGGTCCCTCGGCCACCCCTACGGNTGCTGCTGCTGCTGCTGCTCGCGCCCGGGCACGCGTGCCCCGCGGGCTGCGCCTGCACCGACCCGCACACCGTGGACTGCCGCGACCGCGGGCTGCCCAGCGTGCCCGATCCCTTCCCCCTGGACGTGCGCAAGCTGCTGGTGGCCGGCAACCGCATCCAGCACATCCCCGAGGACTTCTTCATCTTTTATGGCGACCTGGTCTACCTGGACTTCAGGAACAACTCGCTGCGCTCGCTGAAGGAGGGCACGTTCAGCGGCTCGGCCAAGCTCGCGTTCCTCGACCTCAGCTACAACAACTTGACCCAGCTGGGCGCCGGCGCCTTCCGCTCGGCCGGGAGGCTGGTCAAGCTGAGCCTGGCCAACAACAACCTGGCAGGCGTGCACGAGGCGGCCTTCGAGACCCTGGAGTCGCTGCAGGTGCTGGAGCTCAACGACAACAGCCTGCGCAGCCTCAGCGTGGCCGCCCTGGCCGCGCTGCCCGCGCTGCGCACCCTGCGCCTGGACGGGAACCCCTGGCTCTGCGACTGTGACTTCGCCCACCTCTTCTCCTGGCTTCAGGAGAACGCGTCCAAACTGCCCAAAGGTGAGCCGGGCTGGCGGGGCTGGGAGCCAGGGTGCGGGGAGGGAGAGAGCAGGGAGAGGGCAGTGAGGGGTCCTGACAACCCCGGGGTGAGGGGCCTTGGTCGAGCCTGGAAGAGGATGCTCGGGAGCTACTGAGCAAGTGGAGTTTCTGCCCCCGAGGTTGGGCGTCTTCCCCTGTCTCTCCAACAACTCACTTTCCCAAGTTAGGGACCTGCAGGTTCTCGGTCACTCATGGCCAACATCATCGCACTGGACTTTGAGTCCTAGGACTGGTGGGTGCAGGTTATTTATGGGGGCCTCTTACGGTTGAGGCACCCTACTGTGTGGGAAACACAGCTCCATTCTCAGTGCCCTGATCACGCGGAGAGAACCAGCCAGTTGCAAGGGCTCTGGGCAGCCTCTGGAGCCTGAGCTGGTCTCTCAGCTTCTCAGCCCCAG
>NW_007729604.1:130735-133229 GCF_000696425.1 Galeopterus variegatus
GTGGATTCCACTTGTGAGTCTGGCAGCTTCAGGTGCACAGTGACCTCTTGGGGCCAGACCCCACGTCCCACCTTGCCCCCAAGGTTTAGGCAGAATTGGAACCAGAGCTGTAAGGCCCACGTTATAAAAGTGACGTAGGTGCAGATTTAGCTTTGGTATTCCTTTTTTCCATGTACTGAGATGCTGCTCAGCTATGTGCTGAATCCTGCGTTCATTTACTCCATACTGTTATGCGCACATACCCCACGCATCGGGGTGGTCACTCCTCAGCAGAGGCTGGCCTCTGAGCTGGCACTTTCAGCCCAGGCTGGCTCTACCACAGAAGCAATTCCAAAAAAGATCCTGCCTGCGAGGTGCAGAGTCCCCCAACTTTAAACTTTGTCCTCATTCACCTGCCTGGGTCCCCAGACCCTCTCCACTAGAAGACTCTGTCCTGGAGACAGGAATGACGGGATGAAGACTGCTGCGGGAGGGGGTGCGCCTCGGTGCTGATTGCTGCTGCCTTTGCTTCTTGGTGGAGTTGGCATCTTTTCCCTATTGTTGGTTGGGTTGGTATCATTGGCTCCCATTGCCTTGCAGATGAGGGCAAGGCCTTGTGGGGACAGGAGCTGCAGGTTTCTGTCTTAGGTCTGCCATGCGTGGCCGTGACCTTGAACAGGCCACTTATCTTCTCGGGGCCTCAGTTTCCTCATCTCTAGAGTACTTGGATTGACGTCTGAGGTTTCCACAGAGCCTTGGATTTGGATCTGAAGCCGTGGGTTTGCGTCCTGGCTTAACATCTGGGCAACCCTGGGTAGGTCACTTGACTTTTTGAGCCTCACGTTCCTCACACGTGAAATGCAGAGTCCATCCGACTGGGTGGTTGTCAGGACTGAAATGAGGTGATGTGGTGAAAGAAAACAGCAGTAAGGATGTAAAGCGTTCTTTCTCCTACTTTCGGGAACGTAGGGAGGAAAACGGACCCCAGACGGGTATGTGTGGCTGGGGAAAGGATGCACTGGTTCAGAGCAGCGTCCAGGGTCCTGGGCACAGGGTGGGGGCTGGACAAGCCTTGGTCCCATCCAGTAGGAAGAGCACAGAGGCAGCTTGGGGCAGCAGGACGGCTTCGGGCACCCCACGGGGTGCAGTGCCAGGGGCAGCTCCCGTCTCCATGCAGCTCGCATGCTGTGTGGCTAGAGCTGTGTCCCTCCAAACTGTGAGCCAGAGACAGGGTGGGAGGTGGAGGAACCGGCACAAGCCTTGAAGTGAGAGACCCGGTTCAGATCTGGACTCAGATTTCTGATCCTGTCCAGGTCCCTGACTTCTCTGAGCCTCAGTCTCTCTGCCTCTAAATTCAGGATGTAGTAACAGTCTCCACCCTGTTTGCTGTGAGTTTTAGATAAGATCCACTCTGTAAAGGGGACAGTAATGCTTAGTAAGTAGGTGCTCAGGAGGTGTTAGTCGTCACCTCCCCTCCTCCTGTGTCTGGACTGCTGCTTACACTTTTCACAGAGGCAGCCGGGCCCAGCGGCTAAGAGCTCTGACTGGCACCCAGCTGCTCGGCTTCAAATCCTGCCTCTACGTCTCACTCGTTGTCTGACCTCTTTGCACCCAGGTTTCCTCGTCTGTGAAATTGGGATGATACAGTACCCACCTCACAGGGTGCTTGGGAGGATTAAAAGGGCATTGTTGTACCAGGCACACAGTGAGGACTATGTAAGGTTTAGTGCTGCTGCTGTTGTCCTATTTTAACTAGAAGGCCCAGAGAGGTGCTGGTAGTAACCTGCCCAAGATCACATAGAGGGATAAAAACAGAGCTGGGGATGCACCTGGACCTCCCGGCTCTCAGCCCCCTTGCCACGCCGACCACCCACTTCCTGCCCGAGAAAACCGGGCCCCAGCAGGGCATCAATGCAGGGCTTTCTAGGTGGGCGCCCTGCCTCTTCCAGGGAAGGGGATTTGAAGTGAGGAGCCAGGAGAGGAGGATGCTGTTCTGCGGCCTTTCCACGTCCACCCTTCCCCCTCATCCCCTAGAGAAGCAGCACGGAGCCCAGAGCTTTCTCCCTGTGACCTTGACTAGCTCTAACAGTTGCAAAAATGTGTTCATCTGCCAGGTGAGCCTCCCTTTGCGGAGGAGGAGGGAAACTCTGTCAAGGTCCCCCGGTCCCCTCCGTTCAGGCTCCTTCAGGGGCTTGGGGGAGGCAGGCTCTGGGTCTAAGGACAGAGGAGGAGCTGCCCTGCTGGAGGGAAGAGGGAGAGGGGATGCCAGAAACCCGAACCAAACCCAAATAGCAAAACAAACAGAAAAACCCAGGACATCCAGTTAATGTTGCATTTCAGGTAAACGACAAGTAATATTTTAGGATAAGTATGTTCCATGCAAAATACTTATACAAGGGCCGGCCCGGTGGCGCACTGCTACAGTGCGCCGCTTGGGAAGCGCGGCGGCGCTCCCGCCGAGGGTTCGGATCCCATATACAGACCAGCCGCTCACTGGCTGAGCGAGGGGCAGTCG
>NW_007729604.1:134040-147202 GCF_000696425.1 Galeopterus variegatus
CGCTCCCACCGAGGGTTCGGATCCCATATACAGACCGGCCGCTCACTGGCTGAGCGAGGGGCAGTCACAACGCCGAGGGTTGCGATCTGTTGCCGGTCATGAAAAAAAGACAAAAAGGAAAAAAAAATACTTATACAAGGGCCGGCCCGGTGGCGCACTGCTACAGTGTGCCGCTTGGGAAGCGCGGCGGCGCTCCCGCCGAGGGTTCGGATCCCATATACAGACCAGCCGCTCACTGGCTGAGCGAGGGGCAGTCGCAACGCCGAGGGTTGCGATCTGTTGCCGGTCATGAAAAAAAGACAAAAAGGAAAAAAAAATACTTATACAAAAGATTATGTGTCATTTTCCTGAAATGTGAAATTAATTGGACGTCCTGTATTTTATCTGGCAACACTACCACCCTACCTTAGGGCGTAAGTCACTTTGTGGTTTACACGTGCTGTCTCTTTTAATACAGTAGCCGTGCCCGGCAGACACCTTTACCCACAATTTACCCACCAAGAGACCAGTGAGGTGCAAAGAAGTGAAGTTGTTTGCACAAGGTCATGTAGTTAGTGGCTGAGATGAGCTTGAACTCAGGAGTGTTCAACCCCACATCTGATTCTTTCCGATGGTCGTGAAAGGGACAGTGACACTATTCCCAACATTGTCCCTCTCCTGAGTGACAGCTGGCTGCTTCCTCCTTCCAGCCCCAGATTTTGCACCTGGTCTAGTGATTCTCCCATGAGACAGTGGGGTTCTAGGCAGTTTGGGACAGCGTGTCACCAAGGGGACAGTGATGATCTCTCCTTTCTTAAGTAGAAAGGGCTCCAGACCTGGAAGCCAGAGATCTTGGAAATCACTCAGGTCAGGGCAGAGAGGGAGAGAGTAAGGTCCTGGTTTAAAAGATTGGGAAGTTGAGGTGCAGGGAGACCAGTTGCCCTCCCAAGACCCTTAGGCTGGCCTTCAGGGGGTCGTAGTCTCTGTGCAGTGGGGAGGGAGCAGAGCACTTAGACAAACTGGGCTCCTGGGATGCTGTCGTAGCGTGGGAAGACGTCCCACATGCTGTCCTCAGCTGTGGTCCTGGAGCCACAGGGAGAAAAGGCCACTGGATTTGACAAACCCAAGCTGCAGGCACAGAGCTGTCACTGTGTTTGGCTTTACAGGTGTGGGGAGCAGGGGACACGACCCAGGCCAGGCCTGAGAATGCATCATGGGAAAGGCACGTGCAGGTCTCCAGGTGGGAGGCTGAATCTGCCGAGGCCCCCTCTCGCACCTCCCTTTCCAGCCACAGCCATGTGTGACCTGCAGGTCACAGCCTGCAGGACTAGGGCAGAGATGTGAGTGGATTCTCTCACCCTGTGACCTTGACACCTGGAGGAGTAGGGAGGGAAGGGCTGGGAGGAGGGAGGGACTGGGGCAGAATTACACAGGGCCACACGTCCTGCCTCAGGGCTGCTAGTCCTGGCCCCTGTGTGAGGACAGCCTCCTAAAGAAGATCCACTAAATAGTGGCTGGTAAAGCAGACCCTGTGGCAGCATCCTGTCCAGAAAGAGGTGTCAAGGCAGGCAGGTGCTCACCAAGTCGCGTCACTAACCCCACCTGCTTCCCAGGCCCGACTCAGGGCTCTCTAGGGGGAGCCAACCACCATCTCCCAGTAACTCGACTTCCCTTTTCTTTTCTTTTTTAAAATTTTTTTATCGGCTTTCCGGTACAGGGATCCGAACCCTTGACCTTGGTGCTATAATTCTGTGCTCTAACCAACTGAGCTAACCGTTGACTTTCCTTTTCTGATGTCAGACACTGTGAGGGCCTGCTTTGTTCAGATGAGTGCGAACTCCTTGTCATAGTGACAAAATAAACCACATTTCAGCCAAAGGGACAAAATTTGAGTCTTGCCTGAAGGTCACACTGGTCCTTTCTACTAGTTGACTCCAAGGTGACCCTATTTCTTTTTCTTCTCTTAAAAAATAAAAGCAGTTTTATTTTCCTGATTATAAAAATAACAGGTTCCTTTTATTAGACAGGGGAAGTGTGGATAAATACCATGGAGAAAATAAAAACTACCCAGAATCCCATCACTATTAAAGCTTTGCTATATTTTATTCTGATTTTATTCTTATGCATACAAGTGTTGTTAAATGATTTGATATTATACATTTTCATACTGATTTTTTTCTCTTATTGAGTTGGGAGCATTTCCTGTTATTACAATTCTTTGAACATCTTCCTTTTTTTTTAAAGATGACCAGTAAGGGGATCTTAACCCTTGACTTGGTGTTGTCAGCACCACGCTCTCCCAAGTGAGTCTCAGGCCAGCCCTAATTCTTTGAACTTCTAATGGCCATGTGAATAGGTCACTTTATAGATAAATCACTGAATCTGTGTCCTGCTGTTAGAAATGTGGATTGTTTCCTCTTACCGTTTGTCTATCTTCCCAAGTGAGTCTCAGGCCAGCCCTAATTCTTTGAACTTCTAATGGCCATGTGAATAGGTCACTTTATAGATAAATTCACTGAATCTGTGTCCTGCTGTTAGAAATGTGGATTGTTTCCTCTTACCGTTTGTCTATCTACAATGCTTAGCTGAGCATCCTCTTACGCGTAGTTTGTGGAAACTCCTGGTTGTATCTCTGGGGTTGATTATTTGAAGTGGAAACACAGCGGGGGAAATCTGGTTATTTAAAACCCCTGGATACATTTTCGCCTGGAGAGCTGACACCGTTAGCCAATCGAGTTGGGGTCTCACCACACCTTTCCCAGCTTTGTGTATTATTATGTCCAAAAATCCTTTCCAGTTTGACAGGCAGCACAATGACGTCTCCTTAATGCTTTAATTTGTATTATTCGCTCGCCTGCCTAGTGAGCATTTTGCTTGCATTTATGTCTAAGAGATCGAGGTCCTGGGTAGAGGTGGATGGAGAACTTGGGTGCTTTTGTGGGTGGTCTCTCTCCTGCTTTGGCAGTTCTGTACCTGTCCTGAATGCCACAGGCTCCTGCATTTTTAACTTGTATCTTACTGAGCCTTGAGTCACTGGAGTGTCACCTTTCTCACCATTACCAGTGTCCTGAGGCCAGGTGTCAGTTTTATGGGTAGCATGCTCTGGAGTCTGTTGGAGAGCCACCTGCAAGCCTGTCCTCAGGCAACCTCACAGTGANAAAATAAACCACATTTCAGCCAAAGGGACAAAATTTGAGTCTTGCCTGAAGGTCACACTGGTCCTTTCTACTAGTTGACTCCAAGGTGACCCTATTTCTTTTTCTTCTCTTAAAAAATAAAAGCAGTTTTATTTTCCTGATTATAAAAATAACAGGTTCCTTTTATTAGACAGGGGAAGTGTGGATAAATACCATGGAGAAAATAAAAACTACCCAGAATCCCATCACTATTAAAGCTTTGCTATATTTTATTCTGATTTTATTCTTATGCATACAAGTGTTGTTAAATGATTTGATATTATACATTTTCATACTGATTTTTTTCTCTTATTGAGTTGGGAGCATTTCCTGTTATTACAATTCTTTGAACATCTTCCTTTTTTTTTAAAGATGACCAGTAAGGGGATCTTAACCCTTGACTTGGTGTTGTCAGCACCACGCTCTCCCAAGTGAGTCTCAGGCCAGCCCTAATTCTTTGAACTTCTAATGGCCATGTGAATAGGTCACTTTATAGATAAATCACTGAATCTGTGTCCTGCTGTTAGAAATGTGGATTGTTTCCTCTTACCGTTTGTCTATCTACAATGCTTAGCTGAGCATCCTCTTACGCGTAGTTTGTGGAAACTCCTGGTTGTATCTCTGGGGTTGATTATTTGAAGTGGAAACACAGCGGGGGAAATCTGGTTATTTAAAACCCCTGGATACATTTTCGCCTGGAGAGCTGACACCGTTAGCCAATCGAGTTGGGGTCTCACCACACCTTTCCCAGCTTTGTGTATTATTATGTCCAAAAATCCTTTCCAGTTTGACAGGCAGCACAATGACGTCTCCTTAATGCTTTAATTTGTATTATTCGCTCGCCTGCCTAGTGAGCATTTTGCTTGCATTTATGTCTAAGAGATCGAGGTCCTGGGTAGAGGTGGATGGAGAACTTGGGTGCTTTTGTGGGTGGTCTCTCTCCTGCTTTGGCAGTTCTGTACCTGTCCTGAATGCCACAGGCTCCTGCATTTTTAACTTGTATCTTACTGAGCCTTGAGTCACTGGAGTGTCACCTTTCTCACCATTACCAGTGTCCTGAGGCCAGGTGTCAGTTTTACGGGTAACATGCTCTGGAGTCTGTTGGAGAGCCACCTGCAAGCCTGTCCTCAGGCAACCTCACAGTGAGCCCAGCCTTGGTGGCTCCCTGGAGAGCCCCCACAAAGCCCTGCTGCTCCGGTCCCAAACACTGGGTCTTTCTGAAAATGTTTTAGCTGATCCCATGACCTCCTGTGCCAGCCTCTTCCAGGGCACAGGATGAGAGAGTCTGGAAGCCCCCAATGCCTGCTCCCAGCAAAGGACCCAAGTGGGTTCCCGTGACAAAGGTCCCTCCACCCCTGGGAGCTCTCGCTCAGCTCAGGAGATGCAAGAATATGTTCCTCTCTTCATGAGAAGAAGATCCCCGCTCCTCGAATGAATGGAAAGAATAGCATTGCTTTTTTATAAGACACCAATGGGATGATGTCTGTTTTTAAACGTAATCATCCTAAGTAATCTGCATTAGGAATGCAAATTGCACACGGTCGCATTGAGGGGCAATGAGCTTAGAGCTGAGGATCAGGACATCCTGCTCCTGCTGCCACCTCCTTGACTTGGACAGGTCACCTTCCTTCTCTGGGCTTTGGTTCCCTTGTCCGTCACCCCGAGGTTTGTTGAGAGGATCAAGGAAACACGGATGTGAAACAGCTTTAGAAGAAAGTGAGGGAGAGCTGGGAGGGCTGCTGTCAACCCAGTAAAATGACAGCACAGTGGTTTGTGGACCATCAGCCCCCGTTGACAGCCACATGGCAAGAACGACAAACAGCGACAGGGCAGCCCAGCATGCAGAGAGGGTGGACGGCCCAGGCCACAGGACCTGCCGCTGATGGGGAACCGCAGCTCTGGCGTTCACGTGTGTGGGTGGAAGTGAGAGGGAGCGGTAAGAAGAGGATGAGAATGCACAGGGCCAGTGCCTGGCGGGGAGGCTGGGAAAGCAGGTGGGGGCAGATGTGGGAGCCCCGAGGTCAGGACAGAGAAGGGAGTCCCATGGAAAAGTGACCGGGGCCAGCACGTGGCTCACTCGGGAGAGTGCGGTGCTGATAACACCAAGGCCACGGGTTCGGATCCCATATAGGGATGGCCGGTTCGCTCACTGGCTGAGCGTGGTGCTGACAACACCAAGCCAAGGGTTGAGATCCCCTTACCGGTCATCTTTTTTTTAAAAAAAAAGAAAGAAAAGTGACCGGAAGGATATGCAGCCGCACAACAGTAATGGGGTTTTTTTCTGGGTGAAAAGGTGGCTTCATTTCATTTTATTTTTTAAATAAATAATCGTTTTTAATTTTTTTAAAAGCAGTTTTACATGTGTGGGAAGTTGAGCAGATGGTAGAGAATTCCTCGCAGTATCCCCGGTGATGAACGCCCTGTATTAGTGCAGCGCATCTGCTGCCATCAATGAACCGATATCGCTACATGCTTATTAACGAGAGCCCAGAGCTGACGTGACGGTTCGTTCTGTGTTGTACGTTCTGTGCGTGTTGACAAATATAAGCGTCATGGATCCATCATCACAGTATCATGCAGAACAGTCTCGCTGCCCTAAAAATGCCATTTCCACCTCTTTGTCCCTCTCCCCTCTCTCCTCACCCCCTGGTAACCACTGGCCTTTTTACCACTTCTAGTTTTGCCTTTTTCAGAATGTCTGCATAGAATTTAAGACATGGTGACACTTGGATAAGGGAGGTCTGGGCGGGAAGTTGGAGCCCTCAGACACCTTCAAATCATAACTCGTAAGCAGTTCCTGGGCTACCTGATAATTGAGAAAATGCCATATACTCATTACATTTGGAGAGTAAGACCCTGCTGACAAAGGAAAACGGACATTCAGCTCTCAAAAGAAGGGACTTGGAAGAAGATGGTCCTGTCTCCAGATGTCTGAGGGGCTGTCACAGAACACAGGAGACTTGTTCAGGCCTCAGAAGACAGACCCGTGATTGGAAACTACAGAGAAACGGACTGTGATGCACCGTAAGGAAGAATATTGAGCTGTTGGGGCTCTGAAAATGGGCTGCCAGGTAGGTAGTGAGCTTACCATCTCTGGAGGCATTCAAGCAGAGGCCAATTGAGCACTTTTCAGTGGTGCTACAGGGACCACCAGGTACTGGGGGAGATTTCTGCTCAGGGTGCTTCGGTCCTCTGATTCTGACTTTCTGGGGTTTCTTCATCCTTTCCTGGTGCTGCTGGCTGAAGGCGTCTGTCTTGGAGGAGGGTCAGATGCTCTTATTATCCAGTGACTGCACCTGCCTTGATCTGGAGCAATGGCCCATCTCCCTTCCCTTCCCTGCCCTCACCCGTGCTGCTTTCTGCACTTAAATAGGCAAATCTCTTAAGTCGTGTGGCTGGGAGAGAAATGCCAAGCTCCGCACCTCCTGCACACCTCAGGTCTCGCTCTGCTCATGCCTGGTCCTAGTCGGAAACCAGGTCACCCGCCAGCAACCAGATCAGTCTCTCAGTGTGTACCGGGTGCGTCCAGCTCATGTCCAGCTCCCCTGAGCCAGGACACTGATCTTCTGCAGCTCTTCCCCGGAGCCCATGGAACCTGAGTTTCCAGACATGTCAGGGCTGTCCTGCTGTGTGTGTGCCCGGCTCCTTCATTCATTCATTGTGGATATTTCTCATGCTTCTGCTCTGTGCTCCAGAGAGACGGCTCCAGGATCTTTGTCACTGACTACTAAATGGCCTCTTATATCAGAAGCTGTCGTCCCCATCCTCTTGTGTCCATAGCTCCTGCTTTAGGCTCAGAACCAAACTTAGTGAGCTTCCCTGCTTCAGAACCTGGCTTTGCAGGGGTTAAGCCAAAGGCAACTTGAACCTATGAGCAGAAATCAGAGCAGACCAAACACCTGCCGAAAGCAAGCGACTCCAGGTGCTCAGGACAAAGTGGTGAGTCTGACAGAGGCTCAGCCCACTTGGAGTGAATGTTCCAGAAGACTCAGAAAAGCTTAGACTGTAGATGATCTATTTTACTCTTCTTCATTTTTAGATAGGCAACCACTTGCCACTGACTCACTGTGTGATCGTGGGGGATATATGAGTTTCCTGTTGCTGCTGGAATAAACCACCACAAACTTAGTGGCTTAAAATAACACAAATCGATTATCTTACAGTTCTGGAGGTCAGATGTCCAAAACAGGTCTTCTGGGCTAAAATCCAAGTGTGTGTTCTTTTAGGCTTTCCAGCTTCTGGAGGCTGCCCACATTCCTAGACTCACAGTCCCACATTGCTCTGACCTCTGTTTCCATTGCCACGTCTCCTTCTCTGACCCTGACCCACCTGCCTCCCTCTTATAAGGACTCTTATGATTAGATCAGGCCCACCTCCTAATCCACGGTCACCTCCCCGTCTCAGGAGCCTTCACTTAGTCACATCTGCAAAACCCCTTCTGCCATATAGGGCAACATATTCACAGGTTCTGAAGATTAGGATGTAGACAACTTTGGAGCTTTGGGGGGGTCTTTGTTCTGTCCACGACAGAGAAGTAACTTCCCTGCTCCTGTGTCCTCACCTGTGAAAGGAGAGGGTCAGCAACGTCCAGGTCCTCCACACCTGCCCATGCTCATGTCTAATGACTCCCCACTTCGGTGCCTCAACCTGCAGTTACTTCCCAACTACGCCACAGCTCTGGCCCCAGGGACGGTGGTGGCTTCAGTGCGGGACCTACTAAAAACTGCCCAGTGCAGGTGGCTGCTGCCAGGGTCTGGGCTCTACCCTTGGCCCCTACTGCTGGAAGAATCATACATAGGACAGAAAAACAACTTGGCTCCTGACTTGCAGGAATATCAGAATTGTTTTTGCTGGCAAATTGTTTTGGAGCTGTTTGGGGCATAGAGACAGTTGATGGGTTGAGGGGGGTGTCAGTACCCACAGGAAGGTGTCCCTAGAATGATGGTCACCACAGAGCAGATGGAGAATCCCCAGCCTGGGGACAGAGGGACCCCCAGGAAAGTCCAGAGAGAGTCTGGCCTCACGTGGTGAGAGGGAAGGATGGAGTCAGAGGAGAGGAAGTTGGCACCACTGAGCAGAGATGTGTCACCTTTTGAATAATAAAAACAATTGTGAGATCTACCTTGTGTTGCCTTGACTGCATTTAGAGATCTCCTGGGTCTAGAATATCCTGAGCATGAATAGGGCCAAACATGTTCTGAATAAGGGAAGTATTTATAGAGGTTCAGGGCTGGGTAATTGTATGTTTGTTTGTTTTTTAAAACTCTTATACATGGAATATTTATTCAGCCTTAAAAAGAAGGGAATCTGACACACACTATAACACGAATGAGCCTTGAGGACATTACGTTAGGTGAAACAAGCTAGTCACAGAAAGACAATTATTATATGATTCCACTGGCATGAAGTTCCTAAAGCAGTCAAGTTTATAAAAGCAGTAAATAGAATGACATGGGGAGCTAGTGTTTAATAGGACCAGAGTTTCAGTTTGAGAAGATGCAAAGGGTTCTGCAAACAGAGGGTTGCATAGCGCCGTGAACGTAACATAACACTAGTGAACTGTACACTTGAAAATGGCTAAGATGGTAAATTTTATATTATGTGTATTTTACCACAATTTAAAAATGTTTTAAAAATTGGGTAAAAAAAAAAATACTCCAAAGCAGGATATCCCCCCCTTGGCACTGCTGGGCTGGCTAGTTCTCTGTTGCGGGGCCCCCTGTGCAGTGTAGGAGGCCAGCAGCTTCCCAGTGGTCTTCTGCCCATGAGATGCTGGCAGCACCCCACCCAGTGGGACAACCAGAGTATCTCCAGACACTGACAAACGTCCCCTGAGGGGAAAACTCCCCCCAGTTGAGAAGCACGACTCCATAGGATTGATGAGAAAGAGGATTAAATGAAACAATGTCATAGTTCCTGATAAGTAATAGCAGTTTCAATAAATATTACTTCCCGATAGAATGTCATCTTCACTGTGTCATGGGAGAGGGCCACTAACATGCCGACCCCTCCTCTTCCCCGGACACTCAGCACGTCTCTTCTTCCAGCTGGCGTCGAGCCCACCAGCAGAGACTAACTTGGAACATTGGGAACTTGGAGAGCAGGTGGACGTTGTGGGGGAGGTGGATGTGGCGGGGGGAGGAGGACGTGGGGCAGGAGGAGGACATGCGGCGATGGCAGGGCTGGCCGAGATGACGGCAGTGATGGTGATGGTGGTGATGGTAATGGCCACTCACGCTGCCTTCTAGAGAAGGAAATGTTCAGCCCTCTGTGATGATTCCCTGCTTGTTTCTTAGCTGGCAGCAGGGTGGGGAGGCGGAGGGAACAGGTTGAGAAAATCCCATTCAGGTCAGTTGACTGTCTTCGCTTGTGTGTGTGACTGTTCGGCTGTCCTGAGATTTAGAGTGGGCCTCAGTCTGGAGTGCAGGATGCAGACACAAGACATGTCTCACACCCCCGCTGCAAGACATGTTCTGCAGAGCCAGGACCAGCTGGGACCAGCCAGTGACCTGACACTGCAGACCCAACTTCCTCTTAGCAACATCAGTTTGTCACTTAGTCAGACCAAGTGTCTGCAGCTGAGGCAGGGAGGATACTGAGAATCTTCCCCTGTGCCGCAGTAGATATTTAATGAGAGTGATGGTGGAGAGCAAAGGTGAGCACTATAAGAAATTAGAGCTGCTGGCACCTCTGTCCCCAGGAGCAGGAGCGAGCCCTGCGGTGCCTCCTTCAGCAGCATTCCTCTGCGGCATGAAACAGCTGCAGCAGTGCCCGGAACACGTGCAGCTTCTCCAGATGCTCAGGGTGCATGAGAACCAGGTGCCTGGAGAGAGCACTGGGCAGGGAGTCAGGAAACCTGTATGACCATACACAAATCACCTGACTCCTCTGGGCCTCTCATCTATAAAAGAAATGAGAGAGGTGGGGAGGGAGGGAGACTGACAGATGTCAAGTACGCCTCCAGATCCACCTTCGATGATGCTGTGAAATCAGGGGGTGCCAGCTGAAAGTCCAGCTGTCCATGTGAAAGGCCAAACACCTGCTTCTATTTCCCATGCCTTGGAGTTTGGAGTTCCAGGAGGCTGGCATGGAGGGCCAGGAAGGATGTTTCACACCACAGGCTGGACTGTCTTAGCCCAGCCAAGGGAAAGCAGTAGAGTGACCAGGAGTCATGAGCTCTTGCCAAGAGCAATGGGACCAATGCCCAGGGGTACCTGCAGAAACTTCCATGTTGGTACTTCATCCGGGGTGTTGGGTGCAGAGCCCCCTACTCTGGGAGTCAGTCCAGCAGTTGGGGGGCGGGGGGCTGGATCAACCACAACCCTACCCAAGCCCTCCTGGTCACCAGGCCTTCTTGCACTTGAGAAGACTTGCAAAGCTCATGTCACAGGTCTCGGGCAGGCAGTTCACAGAAGGACAAACCCAAATGGCCAGTTAGCACAGGATAAAACATCCCGCTGTACTGGTAATCAGAGAAATGCAAATTACATCAATGTGTACTCTTCTATGGCTTATCAGATTGAGAAAAATGAAGGGGTGACAAAATCTTTTGTTGGCACAAGTTTGAGGACTAATACCCCATCTTCAGTCTGTGGTAATGTATTGTAGGGAAGTAATTAAGAATGTGTAGAAAGATGTTCATAGCAGCTTTGTTTATAGTAATAAAAAAACTGGAAACATCGCCAGATTGGGTATGTATATCACAGCTCATCTACACAATAAAATATGCTGTAGCCATTAAAAGTGATGCTTTCTAATTGTATCTGTTGAATGGAAAGATGTTCCCAATATGAGTATCCAGCACAGTGGCGTAGTATATTTCTACTTTGTGGATTCATGTGCACATACACACAGGAAAAATCTAGAAGGAAAAAAGCCAACGTGTTAATCTTGTATTTATGTGTTCTTTTATCCCCTTTATTTTTGTTTATTTCTTTTGTCTCAGTATGTATGTGGGTCCTGCCTAATAAGCAAAACTAGAAAAACAAAAATATATTTTTAACAAAAAGTACTTCCCAGAACCTGTCCTTGATCTGTGTTAGGCAATTTCCGGGAGGCCAGATCAGGGGAAAGGCCCCAAGAAATCCTCTGGCTGCAGGCCTGGTGGTTGGCAAAAGGTAGGTCCGGTGTGAGAGACTGATCTCAATTTGCCATCCGCTGTGTCACCATCTATTTGTGGAGAGTGGCAGCTCAGCACCTCCCAGGTCAGGTGTTGGCTGCTGGGGAGAAGTTATCCGTGGACGGAAGAGAGCCCCAAGGGGTGGCAGCAGGCAGGAGGCTGGGCCACCCTGCAGGAGGGAGGCGCCCATCTCTTCTGAGTGTGTCCTGGCAGAGAAGGAAGAGGGGATGTAAAGAGAGGAAGCCGTGAGCCCCCATCTGCCTGGGCCAGAATGAGATGCAGCCCACATTGGTCTTAGTGGAAAGTGGTTACGTGTTGGAGGAAGACCTATCATAAGACAAAAGGTGGGAAGTCAACTTGCGCCAGCTGAGCCTGCTCAATGAGTTGTCTTCTGGGAGGAGACTGAGCTGCACCAAGCATGGGCTTTGCAGGGCAGCAGGACAGTTAGAGGACCATGGCTCTGAGACCGAGGCTGACAGGACACGGGTCAGTTCATCCTTGAACTCCATTTTCCCATCATCCATCAGGTGATGCCTGGGGGCCACCAAGGCCTTCTTCTCCCCTGCCACCTGTAAGCACCTTCGTATGAAAGGCACAGCTGCAGGTTTTGCCAGCTCCTGCTCCATGAAGCCTCAAAGTGGCTGGAGCTTGAAATGGTGGGAGTGATCCTTTCTTTCTCTTATCGTGGCTTTTCTTGCCTTCGTGAACTCCATGGTTCTCTCCTCCTCTTCCTCTGACCTCTAGTGGCCCCAGCTTGGCTGTCATTGCTTTTTAATAGTTGTAAATTGGTTTATTTGTGGGAGACAGTGATGCTGGGGACCATCTGTTCTGCCATTTTGACTGGAATCCAAAACTGACAATGTTGACTTCTATACAACCAAAAATATCCTGCTGAACCCCAAGGGCTTCACCTTCACTCCCTTGTGCTCCTGCCAGTCCTGGCCTGAGCCAGATGTCACCTACCTGCATCTGTTTCCTCACTGCCACCACCTCCTGCTTCCTGGCCACCATGCTGCAGTCGCACTTCACCCACTGAACTCCAACTGCCATGTAGCCCAGGTCCCCGGTGCTGATGGCTGCACCTAGCTTTGGGGTATAATTTTTTTTTTCTAAAAAGATGACCGGTAAGGGGATCTTAACCCTTGATTGGATGTTGTGAGCACCACACCCTCCCAAGTGAGCGAACTGGCCATCCCTATATAGGGATCCGAACCCGTGACCTTGGTGTTATGAGCACCACACTCTCCCAGGTGAGCCATGGGCTGGCCCTTGTGGTATAATTTGAAGTCAGGTAGTGTTATGCCTCTGGCTTTATTTTTTTGTTGTTGTTCTAGATTGCTTTGACTTTTCCAGGTTTTTTGTTGTTCCAAATGAATGTTAATGTTGTTTTTTCTATTTCTCTAAGAAGGTCATTGCTATTTTGACAGGGATTGCCTTGAATCTGTAGATTGCTTTGGGTAGTATGGACATTATCACAATGTTAATTCTTTCAATCCATGAGCACAGAATGTCTTTCCATCTTCTTGTGTCATCTTTAATTTCTTTCAGCAGTGATTTGTAGTTCTCATTATAGAGATCTTTCACCTCCTTGGTTAAATAGATTCTTAGGTTTTGTTTTGGTGACTATTGTAAATGGGCTTGCTCTCTGGATTTGTTTTTCTGCTAGTTTGTTATTGGAGTATAAAAACACTGCTGATTTTTGCATGTTGGTTTTGTATCCTACAATTTTACTGAAATTGTTTATCAGGGCTGAGAGTTTGCAGAGTCTTTAGTGTTTTCAGTATATAGTTTCACATCATCTGCAAAGAGGGACAGTTTGACTTCATCTTTTCCAGTCTGGATGTCCTTTATTTCTTTCTCTTGCTTGATTGCTTTGGCTAGTACTTCT
>NW_007729604.1:147542-194981 GCF_000696425.1 Galeopterus variegatus
TAGCATTAGGTTGTTTATTTGGAATCTTTCTCTTTTGATGTAAGTGGTTATTGCAATAAACTTCCCTCTTAGTACTGCTTTTACAGTATCCCACAGATTTTTGTATGCCTTTTTTTCATTAGTTTCAAGAAGTTTTTTGATTTCTTGTTTAATTTCTTCTTGGACCCATAGGTTGTTCAGGACCATGTTGCTTAATTTCTGTGTATTTGTATAGTTTCCAGAATTTCACTTATCGATTTCTAGTTTTAATCTGTTGTGGTTTGAAAAAATATTAGAAATGATTTTGATTTTTTAAAATTTGCTGAGACTTGATTTGTGACCTAACATGTGGTCTATCCTGGAGAATGTTCTGTGTGCCAATGAGAAAAATGTATATTCTGTAGTTGTTGGATGAAATGTTCTGTAGATGTCTGCCAAGTCCAGTTGGCCTAAAGTGCAGTTCATATTGAGTCATCTGATGAATTTTGGGGGAATGTGTCTGTCCTGCCAGGCAGGCACCTGTGCTTGTCTGGCACCACTGGCCACTGGGGGATCAGTCTGTCTGTTGTGGCCACACATCTAAACTCCTTTTTGTGATCCTGTCTTTATTCAGACATTCATTCACAAGTAGTGTTTGCAAGTTCTAGATACTGGGATCAAAACAAAATCCCTGACCTCACAGAGCTGGCATTTGAGTGAAAAGGAGCAGAGAAGCAGAAAACAAGGAAATAAATATGTGCATAGCATGTCAGAGTTGCTGAGGGCTATGGAGAAAAATAAAGCCAGGTGGGGGTGGACAGTGACGGTGGAGGAGGGGAGAGCTGCTTTCGATGGGGATCAGGAGGCCTCTCTGAGAAGGTGACATCTGAGCAGAGAGACCTAAGGAAAGTGAAGGAGTGAGCCCGGCAGAAGGATGGAACAGGTGCCAAGGCCCTGTGAGTGGCCTATGCTGGGTGTGCAAAAAACAGCAAGCAAGGTAGAGTACAGGGGTTTGTGGGGCAGTGGTGAGGACTGTGGATTTCATTTTGAGAGAGTGGGGAAGCCACTCAATATGGGGGGGTTGAGCAGAGAAATGATGGGATGTACTTATGTACTTATAATCTCTCTCTCTCTCTCTCTTTCTCTCTCTCTCCACACACACAAATGCACTCACACATATTCTGTAGCTTCGTTTTCTCTGAAGAACCTTGACTAACACAGGCACCCTCCTCAGGTATCTGGAATCAGGTGTGGGCACAATCTGACACCTTGAAAATCTGAGTAATACTAACTGCAGATTTTCCGAGCACGCTCAGTGGCCAAGCACCATGGCTTTTCAGATATTCCCTCATTTCAGTTCACAGCACCATCACACGGTGGTGCTCAGGGCGGCTGGGCCTGGCCAGAGTCACAGGGACATCAGGTGGTGGAGCAGCCCCAACAATCTCTGCTCTGACACCCGCAACCACGTCTCCTCATGTGTACATTTCAGAGCATCCTTTTCCTGACAAGGATTTCAGAGACTGTGCTGGCAACTTGACCTTCTCAGTCTGCCCAGCTTAGGGCCTGGGGTCCAAGGCGTCATTGGAGGTACTAGGACACGTCCTTATAAGACTCTGCCTGGAGGGGGCTTGTTCTGAGGCCCTGGGCTGGGCTGGCATAGCTCTGGGTCTTGCTGCTGGGAGGGGCAGTGGTGGGGTTGGTGGTCACCTCAGCAGTCAACCTGGCTGGGTTAAGTCCAGCTCTGGTGCTTCCTTGCTGCATGGCCTTGGGCAAGTCACCTGCCCTCTCTGTGCCCTGTTTGGCCATCTGTAAAATAGGGTGTTATAGTAGCCTCCTGATCTGGTTGGTATGAGGATTCAATGGGCTAAAACTTGTGAACCCCTAAGAGCAGTGTCCAGCACACATGAAGTCCCAGGTAAGTATTGGCTTTCCCTCATTACTCTTTTTAAAAAATTTTTTGAGGTGTCTTTTATTTTTTAAATGAATTTATTTTTTATATTGACAAATAATGATTGTGTAGGAGGTTACTTCAAAAAGTGGGAAAATGGAATTAAAAGATAATATTAATCTTTCCATGAACATTTTGAAGATCCCTCTTATATTTATGGGGTACTGTTATTGAACTAAAAGGAATATGCCCGCCTGTGGGCAGCCCAGCTAATAAATCTGCACACCAAAGTTTGCAACAGGAAAGATTAGCATTTATTGGAGGGCACCATCCAAAGAGAACAGGCCAGCTAATGCTGCAGAGACCTGAACTCCCCAAAAGCTTAGAATCATAAGCCTTTGTAGGGTAAATTTTGAGGGTAGGATTCTCAGGATCATGCAGGATTTTGATGAGCTCACAGTAGCATTGGCATAGCTGTTCCTGACACCTGGATTAATGTCTTCCTTCGCTTCTTGGGGTCTGGACAGTAGCAAGGCCACAGCTGTAAGCAGTCTGGAAAACAGCTCAACATATATATAAATAATTGTTATCCTGCCCCATAACCAAGAGTCAAAATATCAAATAACCATGAGAAAAGAGGGACCTCAGAGAAGTGCATGCCCTGCTAGCTTCATGCATATCTACCTTCTGTGAGGCAAGTGTACTCCTGTGTCTGGGAATTCAGCCAGCAAGTCTGCCTGGCATACTTCCCCTAAGGCTGAGGTCTGCTCCAGCCCCAGGAGAAAAAGAATTGAATATGGGGGTCCTGCTGTTTCAGTACAGTGTGGTATTTTGATCTTTATTCACCTAGATGGCTGAAGAGATGGGTCAGGGAGAGAGGGGAAAACATTCCAAAGTCAAGTAGGGATGTGTGTGGGGGGGACTCCCCTCCCCACCTCCATGTACCCTGTGCTGGCCTGTCCATCCCTTGCCCTTGGATCCTCCCCCAAAGCCTCCCAGTCTCTCCTCTTAAATCCTCTGTGGGCTTTCCCTAGACCTCTATTATGACTTTCCACTTTCTATCCAGAAGCATCATTACCGTGAATGTGTCCTGATGCCTCTCCCGTTAGACCTGAGCTCCTTGAGGCCAGGCCTGCATCTCCTTCTGTCTGTTTTTCCTTCCTTCTTCCCTTTCCTTTCATATCCTTCATGACGACTAGCAAAAGCCATCCTTGATTTGTTAAATGCACAATTAAAGGAAGACATTTGATAACTAAATGACTCCTTAGTAACTAAGAGTACACTTGTTTTAGGAGGTTACTGTCTTACTCTGCTCAGGCTCCGTAATAAAATGCCATAGACTCTGTGGCTTAAACAACAGACATTTATTTTTTCACAGTTCTAGGGACTGGAAGTCTGAGATCAGGTTGCAAGAATGGTTAGGTTCTGGTGAGGCCCCCTTCCTGGTTAAAATGCCATAGACTCTGTGGCTTAAACAACAGACATTTATTTTTTCACAGTTCTAGGAACTGGAAGTCTGAGATCAGGTTGCAAGAATGGTTAGGTTCTGGTGAGGCCCCCTTCCTGGTTTGCAGATGGCCGTTTTCTTGCTGTGTCCACACATAGCAGAGACAGAGACAGAGACACAAAAAAAGACAGAGAAGGGGAAGACTCTCTGGTATATCTTCTTATACGGGCACTAATCCCAACTGGAGGGCCCCACCCTCATGACCTCATCTAACTCTAATTACTTCCCAAAGGTCCCATCTCCAGGAGACTCTCTGGTATATCTTCTTATACGGGCACTAATCCCAACCGGAGGGCCCCACCCTCATGACCTCATCTAACTCTAATTACTTCCCAAAGGTCCCATCTCCAGATACCCTCACATTGGGGATTAGCAGCTACCTGGTTAGCAGAGCATTTCAGTCTCTAGTTAGCAAAGCATTTCAGTCTAAAGCAGTGGTTCTCACCGGAGGGACTTTGTCCTCCTCAACCCAGGGGACAGGTGACATTTTTGATTGTCATGCTGGGTGAAGGGCACTACTGGCATCTCATGGGTAGAGGGCAGGGATGCACATAAACATCCTACAGTGCACAGGACAGTGCCCACAACAGAGAGTTATCTGCCTCAGATGTCAGTAGTGACAAGGTTGATACACCCTGGTCTAAAGTAAGATCCTGCAGGAGAGAAGAGGGACCCCACAGTCAGACTACCCCAGGCCCAGAGTCCTGCAGTCGGCCTCACGGGCCTTTTTGGATTGCATGAGCTGCAACACCCTCCCCCATTCTGCTGGGCCATGTCTGCCTGGCTGACTCTCTCTGTCCAGCTCCTCTCAGTTTTCTGTGCTTTGTGAGCTACGAGAACCCATCAAGTGAGTGTATCTTATCATGATGGCTCTACCGAGAGGTGCTGCTGCTTATTTAAAGCAGATAAATCCCCCAGTGTTCCTGGGTCCATTGTCCCTTCGTCAAATGCAGGTGATAGCATCTGCCCTTTGACCTCATGCAATGTCACATGAAGAAGCTCAAAGTGCAGTTTCCTCCACTACCACACACAGGAGCTATTTTTATTTGTTTCCTTGTCCAAATCCTGGAAATGCAGACACACAGATCAGGTGTGCACCAGGCTTACAAATCCCACGAACTGATGAATTGCCTGTTTAACCCACGTGTCTGACAGCCACCTAGACTGGCACTGTTGGTGTTTTAACTGAGCAGTGACTCCCAGCAGCTCTCAGTGGCTCCTCCACCTCAGAGGCTCCAGCCAAGGAGTCTCCTGCTGTCCCATCTTCCCCGTCCTCCAAGCTCGTTTTGTGATAAATGTCAAGGGCAGGGAGTAAGGACCTCCAGGAGCTAGGGGCCACTCAGGATTAAGGGGCAGCCTCTCAGAGGCCAGCCCAAACCACAGAGCCAAGAATCGTGATCCCAATCCCTGCTCTCTTGTTCATTGCCAGTGAGACCTGAGAGCCCTGACCCTCTCTCAGCCTCAGTCTTCTTGTCTCTGAGAGTGGGTAGCCCCAGATCAAGAATGAAGATCCCCAAATGCCCTCGGGCTACAAAACCCATTAGATCAGTGCATCTTGTCATGATGCCTCCACCAAGCATCATCCTTTCAAAGTCCCCACCTCTGCTGGGCTTGTGTGGGGCATGTTTCACTCAAGCCCATTTCTTCTCTCCACAGAGAACTGTGAGGTGACATTTTTCTAAAATCAAGACTTTGTAAAAATGTCGAGACTAATCTTGAGGCACAAAGAACATTGTGGAAATCAGAATTGACTGGTGGAGTTGTAACCAGCAAAGATTGGATTTAGACACAGGCGCCTTGGGCTTGGGTTGTTTTGTTTGTTTGTTCCAGTTAACACAGCTCGCTGAAGACATGGATTTCCAGGAAGTTTCTCTAGCTAAATAGTGACCTTTTAAGAGTTTAAAGGCTGTTAATAATCTTCTGTCTTTAGAAACTGCTTGTGCTTCCTGCAGTTGATTGAGGTTCATCTTCTTTATTGCCATAACATCTTTGGCCAGGATGGGCTAAAAGGAGGCAGGTCATTTGATTTTTTTTTTTTTTCATTTTTCCATTGAAGAAATCAGTGTCAGCAAGGGATCCCCAATAAAACTGTGTCTTAAAGCTCTCCTGTTTTATTCAAATGCATATAAAATGCTTAGAAGAAGTAGACAGAAGTTTGCCTTCCTTAAGGAAAGGAAACAGTAAAACTGTAGTCAAGTGTGAACTGGGGCAGCCTGCAGAGCCTGGTCCAGCTACTTCCTTGGGTCGATAAAGCAGGCACTGATTCAGGGAAAGGAGGGAATGTGGAGTCTGGTTGCAGGATTGCTGTGCAATTAGCAGGGCTGCTCTTTGTAGGACAGAAGCCAGCTAATTAGTGAGGTGTGAAGGAATCATCCCTACTTTTGTTACTGGAAGAGAGGGTCTGGGGAGGTCGAATAGCCAACCTCAGTCCACCCCGTCCTCTACCAGGTTCTTGACTCCACAGAAAAGAATTCAAGAGCAGAGTCAGAGTAGAAAGCAGAACCAGGTTTAACACAGGGAAAGAAATATACACTTCACAGACAATGTGAGGGATGGCGAGAGAGAGAGAGTGAGCAGCAGCCCTGCCTTCTTCCTGGATTCCACCTTTATAGTTTGGCTATCTATACATATTCATGTTATCTAATGAATATTTGATTAAGGGGTGGGTCCCAAATGTAACATAGCCTTGCACATGCCCAGTTGGTCTCTTTGGAGCATGCTCCTTGGTCAAATTCCAGCATAAACACTTAAAATATGCTAGGTGCTCTCTAGCACCTTCGGTGGAAGGTCATTCATAGGGTAAACTTCCTACTGAGCATGCTCAGCCACTGGAATTACATAAATCTGCCTCCTGCTGTCTCAATCTCCACATGTCTGTTCCAAAAATAGGTGCAACAAGCAACAGTAACTCAGGACTGAGGAGGGGCCTGAGTCCTAGTGGAGTGGTTTGAGACCCAGGGGAGTGTCCTGAAACCTGAACCCAGGGAAACCAAGCACCTCCTATTTCACTGCCAGGTAATGATGGAAATCGGTTGAAGGGCAGCTCTTTGAAACCCGAAAGCACTGAAAAAAGAGAGCAAGTGAAGGTTTTTCTGAGAGTTGAAAGGAAGCCAAAGGTAAGCAGAGATTGAAGGCAATTGGGCTTAATGTCAGAATGGTGTCCGCACATCTCTCTGGTTCCTCCCATTGGAAAAAGTGCACCTTATTAGTCAAAGGGTAAGAGTAAGCCTCCAGAGCCTAATGCCTGGGTTCAGATTTTAGCTTCACCACTGTGAAGCTGTGCTGCAGAAAGCAAGCTATGTAAATTCTCTGTGCTTCTTATCCATAAAATGGACATGGTAATAGTACCTACCTCATAAGGTGGTTGTGAAAATCAAGAGTTAATACATATGTAGCACTTAGAAAAGCATCTGCCCCATAGTACCTGTAAGTGCAATGCAATTCCTAGTTACTACTATAGTATGTTGTTTTTCTCTCCTCTTCCATATAAGAAACAAGATCTGAGGTCTACTTGGACTCTAATATTATGCATTCTCTTATATCTCCTACATACATGAGTTTGTAAAATCACTGCAGTCATTTGAGTTTCTTTATAGTTCATATTGTGTCAGTCAGGGAGGGTAGATTATGCTTGGTGACAGTCCTTAGAGGCTTAACATGACACAAGTCTGCATCTTTGGTTCATGTCCAATGAGGGTTGATAGTGGGGATGGGGGGCTTTGTTCATGATACTCGGTCAGAGGCCTTGGTTCTCAGGGGCTTCATCTCAACCCATGCCCACGGTCCCACGGTCCCCACTTCAACTTATACTCAGCTCTGCTTTGCTCACTCTCCTGCTCCTGGCTGCACCGGGTTCCCCAAACGTGGAGCCTTCCCTAACTTCTTATTTTCTCCGCCTGGAATGGTCTTTCCATGGCTGGTTCCATCACATCCTTTAGAACTGAGCTAAAATACCACCTCCTGGCCAACTCATCTAAAGACAGTTCTTTTCTCCTTTTTTATTGTGGTAAAACATATATAACATAATAATTTCCACTTCATGCAATTTTAAATATATGGTTGTGTGGAATTAATTACACCCACAATGCTGTGTAACCACCACCTCCACCTATTTCCAAAACTTTTTGACATCCTAAACATAAACTCTGTACCCATTAAGCAAAAACTTATTATTCCTTTCCTGCTGTTTCTTGTAACCTCTGGTATACTTCTATCTCCAAAATTTTTTTCTCTTTATTTTTTTTTAATTGAGTCAGGATAATTGTGTATATTCATGCAGTACAATATGAGGTTTGGGTGCGTTTATACTGAGCGCAGGGTGTTTAACATATCCATCACCTCAGATGTTTGTCACCTTAAAGTCGGTCCTTTGTTCCAGTCGTTCCGCACCGTCTCACCCTGATTTTTCATCCTAAACATTTCGTGCATCTCTTGATCTAATCACTTATTGTCTAAAATGTGAACTGTGGAAGGGCAGGGCTTTGTGTTGCTCACTGCCGTGTCCCCAGGGCCTAGCACATGGTAAGTACTCAGAAGATGGTTGTGAAATCAGTGAATGCTTGTCTATCTTCTCCCACTGGAATTTCCACTCTCTGAGGCTGGGGGCCTCATTCACCTTGTTTATCACCAATCCCCAGGCACGGATGAAGTACTCGAGACCTAGTTGTTGAGCGTTGCTCACTGCCGTGTCCCCAGGGCCTAGCACGTGGTAAGTACTCAGAAGATGGTTGTGAAATCAGTGAATGCTTGTCTATCTTCTCCCACTGGAATTTCCACTCTCTGAGGCTGGGGGCCTAATTCACCTTGTTTATCACCAATCCCCAGGCACGGATGAAGTACTCGAGACCTAGTTGTTGAGTGAATACACGAGCATCTGGAGAGCCACCTGCGTGGGGCTCAGTGTCTCACGCCTCAGGCCGGTCTCCCTTAGGCTCATGTGAGTAGATGGAGGGTGTAGAATTCACCCACCTGTGATTCTCATAGCTGCCTCTACTTCACCTGATGGAGATAGGGTTCCCCAAGAGAAACAGCTTTGTGATAAGGGGCAGTCATTGGGAGGTATCTCTAAAATGTTATAAGGCCTTTGCACTAGGAACCACGTCTCTCACCACCAGCAACCATCAACTTCTGTGGGTACTGCCTGAGGGCAGCCATAGGAAGAAGGCAAAAGCTTCCCGTGTTTCCATCTCCTGCACCTTGGGCCCCCTTCTTCTTGGCCTTCCTCTCCTTTCTCTTCCTTTTGAAGGCATGGTGGCTACAAGCCAGATCTATGGAGCCAGACTGCTTGAATTGGAATCCAGGCTGGGCCACTTACTAGCTGTGCAGCTTTGGGCAAGTTGCTTTACCTCTCTGAGCCTATTTCCCCATCTGAAAAATGAGGATGATATTGGGACCTACCTGTGGAGTTGTAAGGATTAAATAAATTAGTATGTGCCCAGTGCTTAGTACAGTGCCTGGCTCACGGTCAGAGTAGTGGATTGGATTATGTCCCCCAAAACTCCCTGAAGCTTGAATTGTGTCCCCCAAGTTTTATATATTAGAAACTTAGCCCCCACTGTGACTTAAGAGGGTGGGAAATCCTATTATGGTCATTGAAAGGTGGAGCCTTAAAGAGGTGATTGGATTGTAGGACATTGCAGTAGTGAATGGATTAAAAATGATGGACAGGGGTGTGCTTCTGAAGGATTTAAAAGAGAGGAGAGTCTGTCTGTCTCTCTCTCTGCTCTCTCTGCTTCCACCGTCTTGCAATGTGAGACCCCTGTGTCACTGTCACCACGTGTGATTTAAGAGGGTGGGAAATCCTATTATGGTCATTGAAAGGTGGAGCCTTGAAGAGGTGATTGGATTGTAGGACGTTGCAGTAGTGAATGGATTAAAAATGGTGGACAGGGGTGTGCTTCTGAAGGATTTAAAAGAGGACGAGAGTCTGTCTCTTTCTCTCTGCTCTCTCTGCTTCCACCGTCTTGCAATGTGAGACCCCTGTGTCACTGTCACCACCACCAGATGGACTTTCAACTTCCCAGCCTTAGAAACTGTAAGCGATAAATTTCATTTTCTTTATAAATCACGCAGTTTCAACTATTTTGTTATAAGCAACAGAAACAGACTAATACAATCAGTCCTATGTGTCATTTGTTGTTGTTGTTGTTGTCATTATAGAACACTTAGCACACAGATGTGACGTTTTTCTAGACTAGAGTGTTTGAAACTTTTTAAATTCATCACACTCTCTTCAAGTGAAATCTTAAATTCAACCCCAATATATAAGACAGAGTTTGAAAGGGCTCCTCTGATCATATTAGGGTGAGTATCCCAGAGGTTCTCAAACCCTTCACACGCCTCTTCAGACAACTAGAAAACAATGCTTCTCAAAGTGTGCCCCAGACCAACAGCATAAGAGTCACATGGTTATTAAAAATTCAGATTGGGGGGGAGGGCCCACCCCAGACCTGCACAAGCAGATTCTCCAGCATTGCAGCACAATCTTAAGGGGATTCTTAAGCACATGGAAACTTCACCCAAGCTTCCAAGCACCAACTACTGTTTGGAGACCACCTTCAGATATGTCCTTATTTTCTCTTTTGCTGTCAAGGGAGACCCTTTTAGGGTAGTGGGGCTTCTGCAAGTCTGTGCTAATCCTCTGTTCACTGCCCCAAGGACAGTGCAGAGGAGGACGGCATCCAACATGGGAAATGGCCCCACACCCTGAGGGTCGTCCACTGGTGGCACCGCCCCATCCCACAGCATCAGCTGTCCCTCGTCCCCCGCTCCCGTGGCTGTCTATTACCCAGGTAGGAGTAAGTGTACAGACATATGAACCCTTAACAGATGAGGGTGCCCTTCCATCCCACCCTGAGTAATTCACAATCAAATGAGACGAAACCTTAAAATAGGTCAAGGAGGACCAGTGCATTCTGATTTTTTTTTTATGGTGATTACTGAGTCTTTTTTTTTTTAAGTCTAAATTTTATCTGGCTATTTTCCCCATTTACATTTGGGGGGACGCTCCCGCCTTGCTGGCTTTCTACGCGCTGTCTTGCCTGCAGCCTAACCTGCCCTCTCCTTCTGCCTCCTTTACCCAGGCCTGGACGAGATCCAGTGCTCCCTGCCGATGGGGAACAGGAGGATCTCCCTGGGCGAGCTGTCGGAGGCCAGCTTCAGCGAGTGCAAGTTCAGCCTGTCGCTCACAGACCTATTCATCATCATCTTCTCAGGCGTGGCTGTCTCCATCGCCGCCATCGTCTCCAGCTTCTTCCTGGCCACCGTGGTGCAGTGTTTCCAGAGGTGCACCCCCAACAAGGACACGGAGGACGAGGACGAGGATGAGGATGACTGAGCCACCTCCTCCTGTTCCTCACTGTCCAGCACTGAGCCAGGGGCTCCTCTCCAAGAAGAGAGAGAGAGATGTCAAAAACAGGAAAGCAATGGCCACCATCAGGGACCAGAGCAGAGCCTGATCCGTGTCCTGGACTCTGGGCGTGCCCGATGGGACCGCCAAGCTCAGAATGTGGGATCAGCAGAGCAGAGCAGCCCAGGAAGGTTGGAGGGAACCATTCCTGGAGCAGAAGCTGCCTCCCAGGCTGTGGTGTGGCGGGGGAGGATGAGCGAGGCAGATTTCCCGGCTGATGGTTACAGCTTCACAAGGAGATGCGAAGACTTGCAGCTTTTGACAGCGAAGATGGGTTTGTGCCATTCTCTCTCTGACCCGGACTGAGCGACCATGAAGCATCACCTTCCTCCCAAGAGACAGCAGCTGAAACAGAGGAGACTCACGTTCAGATCACTCTTTGCAGGACCAGGAGTTCCACTCTTCATATCGTAGACCTCAGCAACCTTGGGATGTTACACAGACAATGAATAAACCCATGAACAAGAGACTAAATGTTTGTGTCCCCCCAAAATTCATATGTTGAAACCTAATCCCCAATGTGATCGTATTTGGAGGTGGGGTCTTGGGAGGTAATCAGGTTTGGATGAGGTCATGAGGGTGGGGCCTGCATAAGTGAGATCAGTGCCCTCATAAGGGAGTTAGTCCCCAGACAGCTCCTGTGTCTCTTGCACTAGGTAAGAACGCCACGAACAGTCAGCCGTTCATGAACCAGAGCGTGGGCCCTCAGCAGAACCCAGTGCTGGCATCCCAATCTCAGACTTCCGGTCTGCTAAACTGTGAGAAATAAATGTCTGCTGTTTATAAGCCACTCAGTCGATGATACTCTGTTATATCAGCCGGAACGCACCACACACTAAGACACCACGTTTAGCTAAAATGGCACCAAAAAAAAAAAAGGCTAAGAGGTGGCCAAAGGGTGTTTGTGGTTATGTTTCAGTGGGTGGGCGGGGAAACTTCTGTGGACATAAGTAAGTGAAGACCTGATTCTTGTCCTGAGAGGTGGTAGCATGCAGAGGGAGGACAGTCGCTGCGTCCCATTGTGATGGTCTATTTGCTCAGAGTCGTTCTTCCCTCTGAAGTGCAGTCAGGTTGTTTCCCTTCCCCCACCCCCTCCTGAGTCCCTCCTCAGCCAAATGATGCTGAGATGACTCTCCTCTGCTGGTGCAGTTTTGGGCTCTTCATCTCCAGAACTTTCTATAAACTTTCCTGGGCCAGGATTCCAGCTAGCAGGTTGCATTGAACCATCAATATGTTAAAACAAACCAAAAAAATACCCACTGGGACTTCACCTCTGAAAAAAGTCTCCTCGGTGGTCATAGGGTGTGGGTGACATTTCTTTGAAGAACAGGCTGTGACAGGCAGTGTTTTCCAGGAAGTGGAATGGGACACTGTGGTTCAGAGACAACATGAAACAAGCAAGTCACACGCCCCAGCGGTTTGAAGCAAGATGTCTGTGTGAGTCGCACCGGACGGAGCAGGGGGCTGAGACCTGGACGAGAGCTCACAAGAAGCTCCTGGGATGTTTTGGAGAAAATCACTTCTGCATTGATTCTCGTGATGTGTTCCTTATGTTTCCTTCCTCCGCTGCTCCTTCCATCTCTGCTTCCATGAGTGAGTACTGAGTCTTGCTAAGTGCCATGTGCCGGCCCAGGCACGGTGGACACGCACTGATGACAAAGACAGGGTCCTGATCTACTGGGCCTTGCATTGTTATGGGTAGAAAATAAAATCAACAGGGAAACAATGTGCCACTGGTGGGAGTGGAGAGGGGTGGATGGGTGAGTGGGTGCATAGAGGGATGGATGGATGGATGGGTGGGTGGGAGTGTAGAAGGACAGATGGACGGGTGGGTGGTTGGGTGAGAGTGTAGAGGGATGAATGGGTGCGTGGGTGGATGAGAGTGTAGAGGGATGGATGGATAGGTGGGTGGGTAGGTGGTTGTGTAGAGGGATGGATGGATGGGTGGTTGGGTCGGTGGGTGTGTAAAGGATGGATGGATGGGTGGGTGAGTGGGTAGGTGGACAGGTAGGGGGGTATATGGATGGTTGGTAAATTTCCTACCCTCTACAAGAATTTGTAAGGCACACATACTATGTGAAGAACATGCTAGAGGGTGGACTCACAAGACTCATTGAGACACTAAAGAAAAAATCCCTCTTTGCCTTCCAGAGGACACAGTTCTGTGGCCAGGGCTACAGCCAAGTTAGGAACCATTGGTGATGTTTCCTTCCTCAGCAGTCGGCTGCCTCTGTCACAGCTCAGCCTGCCAGTCACAGATGCAAACCCCACACTTTGCACCTGCCTTTCCTCTTTGAGCCCAGGAGCATGAGGCCCTTGGCCACATCTCCACGTCCAGTGCAGCAGAGACGTTGCCTCCTCTCCTCTCTGAGCCTTCCCTGCCGCCTGGGCATCCCGGCTTTGGCATGGGACACTGGTTACTGAGTGATTTCCTTTCGTGACCATCAGCTGCCTCTGTCACAGCTCAGCCTGCCAATCACAGATGCAAACCCCACACTTTGCACCTGCCTTTCCTCTGTGAGCCCAGGAGCACGAGGCCCTTGGCCACATCTCCACGTCCAGTGCAGCAGAGACGTTGCCTCCTCTCCTCTCTGAGCCTTCCCTGCCTCCTGGGCATCCCGGCTTTGGCATGGGACACTGGTTACTGAGTGATTTCCTTTCGTGACCATCTGACCCCTAATTACTTCTGTTAATTACTTGGACAGGCTTTCTGTACAAAAGGGCTTAAAACCCGGGGACGGCAGGGAGGGGATGCTCTTCACCCATCTTTGTCTACCACCTGCCTCTAGAGGGAGGACACTGCACTGTTCAGGTTAGTCCATTTCCCAAAGACTTGCTCTCTCGTGGACCCTGAGCCATGACTGAGGTCAGTCTGTCATTTTGATGGGTTCCCTCCAAGAGCTTATTCTCTCACTAATCCCAAATCTTCTAAAGCTCCTGATTTCGTGTCTGGAGAAACAAGTGTGATGGCTGGAGAGGGAGGGAGGGAGAAAGCTCCCGGTCACCTCTGCAATGAGGAATTAACCACTTCTGTCACTTGTTGTCCCCACTCTGAGTCCCATGTCCAAGGGAAGGCCAGCATGGAGCAGCCCAGCCCACAGAGCAGACGTCCAAGGGGGTATGAAAACCTACAGCTCCTGTCGCCCCTCCGACCATCACGTGATGCCTAGGGGACCCGTCCCCCCTTCTCCCTGCTTCTAGGGAGGGTGGAACAGGCGCCCACATTATTTGGGTTTGCAGTCCTTCCTCATATCCCTCCTTTGTTCTGCCTAAATCCTTCTTATCCTTCCTGGATGCTTCTTACCTGGGACTCATTCATTCATTCATTCATCCATTCATTCATTCATTCAGGATTTATTAAGTATTTACCCCATACCTGGTACAAGTCACCTAGCAGCAAACAGGACAAACACGGCCTCTAACCACAGCTAGTTTTCTATCAGAGAAGACAAATAAACAAGTGACCACACAAACGTGATGAGTTATGACCCAAGGCAACTGGGGGCTTGGGGAGCCCAGAGTTGGAGCCATGTCAGGGACAAGGGTCAAGAAAAGGGTCCCTGGAGAGAACTGCAGAATGTTGGGCACATTACAACTCCAGCAAACTTCTGCACAAAGAGATGGCCGGACACTAGCATGGCTTCTAGCAGCAGAGGCCACGGTCCTAGGATGACCCCAGCCCCCACTGAAATGCCTGCCTGAGAAAGCTCAAGGCTGCAGGAGAATTCACTGCTGGTTCCAGCCAACACCTGACAGGCCCTGACCACTTTTCCTTGCAGCATTTACTAAAAGTGGCTCACAACAACTCCTTCCGGTCTCTTTGAGATGCGTATTGCCTACAACAAACCCAGGAGCATCTTTCTGGAGGACGTAGAGCCATTGCTTCGGGATGTCCTCAGGTCTCTGTGGGAGTTAGAATCCTAACTTCCACAACTGCAGCTACAGATGCAGCTGGCCTCATGGCATTCACATTGACCAACGCTTTGTGACTTTCCACCTCTCTGGCTCCAGCGAGCCCCCGCTCTCCCTGTCTCTCCTCCCTTTGAAATGCCCGGTCACCTCTGCGCACATCAGAATGGAGCTTGGCTCTTGCTTGCCCCTACTGTCAGTTGGTTCTGAATAAAATCTGTTTTCACTGCTTTGTCTAACTGAACTCCAGCTTCGTTTCTCTTTGACGCTGTGGGAGGGACAATGCATCTGAAGCTGGACCGCTGAGCAGGAGTTGGCCAGGCTAAGTGGGTTGGTATGGGCAAGCGGATGGGGGAAGAATGTTCTAGAAAGAGAATAAGAGAATAAGGGAGGAACTGAAAGAGGCTTAGAGGGGCTGGAGATGGAAAGGGGAGGGGTCTTTGGTCCATCCCAGCACAAGGCAGTCCTGACCCTTTTCAGTCCCAGCCTCTCCACTCGTCCCCAGGGACTGTCTCTCTGAGCGCTGAGAGCCTCCTGCCTCGGGGGAGCTCCTGACCCATCCAGCCTCCCTCCCTGTCCCCACATCAGCTCTACCCAGCTGCTCCCAGCCTGTCCTGCCCCTCCCTGCCAGGCTGGTTTGGAGCGGTCCAGCCCTCTCTGGAGACCAAGAGGATGCTGATGCCATATGGCTCCCCATCCTTTATCTTCATGTACCTTCAGGTTCACACTTTTAAAGTGTGTAATCAGTAGTTTTAGTATATGCACAAGGTTGTGCAACCTTCAGTACTATCTAATTTCAGAACATTTCATCACCATGGAAAGAAACCCTGCACCCATTAGCAGTTGCTCCCGTTTCCCCTTCCCCCTGGCTGCTGACAACCACTAATCTACATTCTGTGTCTATGGATTTGCCTATTCTGGACATTTTCTATGAACACAATACATGGCCTTTGGCATCTGACTTCTTTCATGTAGCATAATGTTTTCAAGTTCCATCCACACTGCAGTATGTATCACCACTTCCTTTTCATGACATAGTAATATTCCATTGTGTAGATAGACCACATCTGTATGTATATCCATTTATTAGCTGATGGGCATTTGGGATATTTGAACTCTTTGGCTATTGTGAATAATGCTGCTGTGCACATGTGTACCTATTTTTTTATGGACATGTTTCAGTTCTCTTGGGTATCTATGTAGAAGGGGAATTGCTGGGTCACAGGGTAACTCTGATTAACTTTTGGAGGAACTACCTATTTTCCAAAGTGATGGTTCCATTTGCAATCTCATCCACCATGATCGAGGCTATAGTTTCTCCCTGTCTCAACAGCAGTGGTCCTCGTCTGTCTTTCTGACTCTGGCCCTCCTGGTGGGTGTGAGGGGGCTGTGGCTTCTGGTCCCTTCATTCCACTCACCTCCCTGCCCCTGGCTGTGCCTATAGCGTGGTTCCAGACTCCTTTCCAGCTACTCTTGGGGGCTGGGGCGAAAACCTCACACATGGGGAGAACGCCTCCAGTGCAGGGCTCTGGCTGTCACCCCTTTTCTTTTCTGAAGCTCCGTGGAGAATCCTCACTAGAGCAGGTAACCAAGAACTCCCTGGGCTCCCCTGAGCAAGGTGTGACCACAGGCTCTGTCCCATAACACATGCTCCATGAGGCTCAGCTGCAGAACCTCCCAGCTGCAGCATCTCCAGTCCTCAGTGTCAAAGCCTCTCTTTGGATGTGAGTCCAGTCCTGAACCAGGCATTGAGAGGGGGGTCTGTGCCCTGAAGAAAGGAGGAGGAGTTCTCAGAATAGCGGTTCTGACCCTGCGTGGGGTAGACAGGTGTTTGTAGGTGGGCGGGGCTTTGGGCAAGGAGTGGCTGGGCTCAACCAAGAGACAGCAGAAGGGACAGTGTTCCCTCCCTGGGCTCCCAGCACTCTGGTCCCAGCTGCTAAGAGGAGCAGGCTCCAGCACCCCTTGCACTTCCCCCAAGCTCCCCTAGTCCCAAGCCAGGGACTAATGGGGAAGTCAGGGGGACAGAAGCCTCATTCCTATGCCTCCAGGTGGGACAAGCCTTGGGTGATTCACACTCCTGGGCCCTCTGTGGGATCAGGCCAAAGCTAGACTCTCCTGAAACCACGGTCCTCAGTTGCTCCTCTTCTGTCTTCTGTTTCCCTCACTCCCTTTCTGGTTTCTCCTGAGGGTTCTCACTCAATAAATCACAAGCCCACAGATCCCAGTGACAGGCTCAGCTTCTAGGGGTCACAACTGAAGACAGGCCTCTTTGCCAAGCAGTGGCCCCCTGCAGGCTCTGTCCCAAGTTCAGCTGGTGGGTCTCCCCACCTGGAGCCTATGCATTTTCTGACAGTGGCAAGGAGGGAAGGCATGACCTTGCCCCCTGACACTTGTGGGGTGGGCAGAATAACCCAGTGGTGACACTGGGGTGACATTCTACAAAGTAGGAAGGATCCTAATATTTGTGGAGAACCTTAGGCTTTCTGAGGCTTCTCCAGTGCACAGCAGCTGCCTGGCAGTAAATGGGGGGTCACTGGAAGGGGGGAGAAAATCTTTCAGGATCTCAGGGCTGCCCGTCGATTGGTCAATCTCTGGTAATGCTCTGGATGTCATATTCACTGTGCGGGCCAGGCAGAGACGAGGGGAGCAGGGTGCTCCTGCAGTGGAGGTGCTGAGGGAACAGGGGAGACTGTGGTAGGCAGAAAGCTGGTGGGTGCCCCTCCTCAGGGTCTGTCTGGACTGTGAGCAGGTCGACCCCCCTTTCCTCCCCGACTGTGAACAGCGCAGGCTTTGTAACCCCACCCCGATGTCCCCACCAGCACATCCCAGGTGCTCCGCGGGGCTCAGGGATTTCTCTCTTGTGTAAGGGGAGGATTTTCTCAGGCTAACCAGAAAGACAGATCTAGGTAGTGCCCCAGGCAAAGCTTTCAGAAGGAAATCTCTGCTTTCGCTGGACATAGTCCCCATTCTACTGAATCCTCATGAGTGACAGGGATGTTTCTTCAAACCGCCTTGCAGACAAAGATTGTCGGAGAAGCTGAACAGAGAAGGCAGGTCTGTGTGATTCTGAGTTCTGCCCTGCGCCTTTTCTTTCACCCTTTCCTTTCCTTGTAACCTGCATTTCTAAGTCGAAATAAACATGGTCAAGCACAATCTCAGTCCCCCAAAACGGGTTTATACAAGTCCACAGGTCCTGGCCAGCAGATTTCTTTTTTTTAAATCAGCAACTCAAAAAGGTGGTTGAAACTGCCAATTCCAACTCCTGGTGTGGCTTCCCCCTAGGAGGCAGGGTACAGACTGTGCCTTATCTATTGCTACAGTGTGAACTCACATCCCTGAATCCCCAGCCCTGGCTTTTAAACGGTTCTGATTTTTAGCCAACGCCAATCCCTTCCCAACAAATAAGAGCCACCTGAAAATAGGTATGGGGGTAAAAAAATGTTTTGCAACTAGAGAGAGGTGATGGCTGCACCACATTGTAAAAGTTCTAAATGCCACTGGATTGTTCATTTTAATGTGGTGAATTTTATCTTCTCTGAATTTCACCTCAATTGGGGAAAAAATAAAAATAAAAAAGCAGGCCAAGCCATGTTTTGTTGTGGTCATTGTGCAGCCTCCTGCCCGCCACTTCTCTACACCTGTTTGCCCCTAAACTGAGCTCCTTCATCTTATTTTCAGGCTGCAAACTACAGATGCTTATTTGCAAAGTCCAGCCACACTGTGGCTCCTCACAACTGGACATGTATATTCATTGGTCCCCAGAAATGTGACTGTGTTCTCCAGGGCTGTTTCAGTTTTGACTTGCGCCCCAGATCTTGTCACCTCCTGTTGTGTCTAATCCAAGGCAGCTGAGGAACCTGGGATCCCCCAGATGACGATGGTGTTCTTTAATTCAATGCAGTTGCCCTCCCTTGTTTGCAGGGGATTTATTCCAAGACCCCCAGCGGATGCCTGAAACAGCAAATAGTCCCAAACCCTGTGTATACTATGTTTTTCCTGTTTGTACACACCTGTGTTAAAGTTTAATTTATAAATTAGGCACAGTAAAAGATTAATAAGTAATAAATTCCAAGACCCCCAGCGGATGCCTGAAACAGCAAATAGTCCCAAACCCTGTGTATACTATATTTTTTCCTGTTCATACACACCTGTGTTAAAGTTTAATTTATAAATTAGGCACAGTAAAAGATTAATAAGTAATAATAAAATAAAAATAACTAAGGCAATATACTGTAATAAAAGTTATGTGAATGTGGTTTCTCTGTCAAAATATTTTCATATTTTCAGACTGTAGTTGACAGCGAGTCACCGAAACCACAGGAAACAAACCCACAGATGAGGGGAGACTACTTTAGCTCCTCGTAATTCTGAACCGGGCAGAGAGAGGGTGAGCAAGCGAGAAGGTGAGGGTGCCACTGCTCATGACTCCAAGATGCTTGCACTTCTCTCGAAGGCGGAGCCTGTCATGTCCTACTTACTTATGTGTTTACCTGAGTGCTGTTGGACAGATACAGCTAGAATAGCAGGCAGGTGGAATTCTAAGAGGCCCCCAAGATTCCCACCCCCTGGTGTATAGACCCTGTATAGTCCCCTCCCCTTGAATGTGGGTCAGACTCAGAATATGATAGGATTTCACTGCTGTGATGAGGTTGCACTCTAAGGCCAAAGGTGTAGGGATTGTGCAGCTGTTGGCTCTGGGTGAATCAAAGAGAGTTTACCCTGGGTGGGCCTGACCTACTAGGTGAACCCTTTAAAGGAGGATCTCAAAGAGAGACTCTGTCTCCTGCTGGCCTTAAGAAACAAGCTGCCTTAAGTTCTACAGCTGAAAGGAAATAAATTCTGCCACCCCAAGCCTCAGGTGAAACCCCAACCCCTAATGATAACTCAATGGCAGCCTTTGTGAGACCCTGAGCAGAGGACACAGTTAAATCCTGCCATGACTCTTAATCCTCCACAACCAGGAACTCATACATGGTGATGGAGTTTGGATGTGTTGTCCCCTCCAAAACTCGTGTGGAAATTTGATCCCCAATGTGGCAGTGTTGGAAACTGAGTCATGGAGGTAGATCCCTCATGAATGGATTAATGCTCTCCCTGGGGGAGGGGGGATCAATGAGTGAGTTCTCGCTCGATTAGTTCCCACGAGAGCTGGTTGTTTATAGGACCCTGGCACCTCTTGCTTCTCTCTCACTTCCTCTCGCCATGTGATCTGCTTGTACCCGCTGGCTCACTGCCACTTTCTGCCATGAGTAGAAGCAGCCTGAGGCCCACACCAGATGCAGCTGTCCCGGAATCGTAAGCCAAATAAAACTCTCTTCTTTATAAATTACCCAGTCTCAGGTATTTCTGTTATAGCAACACAAAACGGACTAAAGCAGACTAGGTTACTATTATTAAACCCATTTTACAGTTGAGAAAACTGAATCAGAGAAGGGTTAAGTGATTATCCAAGATTTTCCAGCCAGTGCGCAAAATAATCAGAATTCGAACCCAGGCAGTTTGGCCCTAGATCCTGTGTACAAGTATTTAACTACCAAACTAAGCTATCTTGATAAGTTACTGTAAAGATCAAATAAAATCATGCATGTAAGTCCCTGTCACATAACATAGTTAGTGTTGATCAATAGAAGTTAACATACTTTAATAATTCTAAAATTGTACTATATTGCCTTTATATGCACTAGAATAACTCTTTCAATCTTCAAAAACAGCGTCCTATTTCTGTGGTCTGTGATTTAGTCAACTTCTTTCTTGCACTGATTCTTCTGCATTGATTCTATGAACTTTAATCATACCCATTTTCATTGTCAACCTTCTAGAATTAAAAAATGCTTCTCCATCAAGAATAAATGAGTTGTAATTACCTCAAATCTCAGGGTTCCTCTAACTCTATCTTTTTTGAAGTAACAGAGAGCTTTGGAGAAAACCTGCCCATAACCAGTTTTACAGTAATCACATCAGGGTTATAGTAAAGAGTCTTTGGCACATGAACCGCTCCCATTGGCTGTTCCATGCTTTTGTCTGCCTGGTTGACTGTAATGGAGATGACACCCATGGCCACCTTGGTAGTTACATGTTGAAGAAGGCAGAGCTTCTGTTAGCCTGGGTTCCCAGATAATAACTCTATGGACAAAGGTGACTCTGATGACTTGTTCATCTGTCCAGTATAATTACGTACACAATAACACACTTATAGAGTATCTGAGCCAAGAATAAATTCATTGGCATCATTATTATTAATATATTTCAAGTCAATGTAAAAGATAAGGCTTACACATCTTAGAGAGTAAATAAGAAAATGTATCATGAAAAATTTGCCGAGTACTCAGCATGATTGTTTTGAGATTCTCCCATGCTGTGCACACATCAATAGTTTATTCATTTTTCACTTCTGAGCAGTCTTAAGTGCTTTTTGACCTTAAGCAGGTCCATCCGTCCCTTGGGCCCCGTTTCTTTAGTGGGTATATAGACACCAGAATCTCAAGGAACTATTTATTGAGTGGCTAAGTCCCTAACTCTATGTCTTCCTTCTGGGGTTCAGAACACAGCACACCTCTTTCAGTCCCTTCTTGCCTATTTACCACACGCCTGGGGATTTCTTTGTGTGTGGCTACTGCCTCAGAGTCTGAGAAACCTGTCTCTTTGGGTTCTTCATTTGTGAAGAGAGAGAACATTTGAGACCCTAAGATTCTGGGGCTTCTGATTCAGTCAGTGACCTCACAGACAGCAGCCCTGCTTGTCAACAGCCTACAGGCTCACTTCCCTGAGCAGGCACGGGGCTCTGAAAGGAGAGCTCAGCTTCTATGGTGCAGACACAGGGAGGATTCTTCGACACCCCAGAGTCAATTTGCTGTCAGCCCTGCCCTGCTTTCTGCTGGATTCCGGATGAGGACTAGAAATAGTGTGGTCAGTGATTAGGGATGAGGGTGGGAGACAGCAGGGGATCTGCCACTGCCTTAGAAAAGAAATGACATATGCTAAGAGAGAGAAAGATCTCATCCCCCAGCCAGGATCAGCTGGGAAGCCGTAGGAACTTCTCCCTGTGGGAAAAAGTCAAGTGAGAGGATCTCAGCAACTCCCATCAACACCTTGTATACCTACAGCCCTCACCACCGGGGACCCCAGCAGTCCTCACAGGCACCAAGCCCAGCTGAGGGAGCTTCCTGGAGTCCATGCAGCTGTGCTTCCCCCATAGGAGCTGACACTGTTCCCTGTTCTCTGAGGATCATGCAGCTACTGCACTACACCATCTTGGAACTGAAACTGCTGCTGCAGGGTGTTTTATATTCACAGTGAGTGACACCCTTTTATCCCAGAAGCTAAGCCATCACTGAGCTGCCCCCACCTGCTTGCCCGACTTTACAAGTGCACTCCGTTTGGGGGAATCTCCAGCTACTTCTCACAGTTGAAGTTATTCCCCACCCCCTCAAGACTGAGCTGAAGTGGTGCATCATCCCCTGAGGAAACAGAGCCTTGGGGGAGAAGCTGCTTGGTTGAGCCTAGGAGCTGTGCATCCCAGTGCTGAGCTAATGCAGGACCCCAAATCCCAGGAAAATAGAGTAGTGGCTGAGCTGAGACACCCTACCCTACATGTTGAACAAGTCTAGCACCAAGCTTTCTAGTAGCTAGACTAGCTGCCTAAAGACTGAGCTTCTGGGACACCCCTTTTCCTGAAGAGTGGAGCCGGTGCTGTGCTGTTCCCTACCCACCAGGTCCCAAATGATGGCTATGCCCAGCAATTCTGGGTCCTTGCTACCATTGCACTTGAATTCACAGAAACTGAGACATTGTCAAATCCCACCATTCCAGGGGCCGGAGTCACCACTACACAATACCTCATCCACCTGGGAACTAAGGAACAGCTGAGCCCCATTTGCTCTGGTCCATAAATTACAGCTGTACTCTTCTGTCCAAACCCAAACCTCCACATCACATATATTCTCCCCCAAAATTGGGTCAGCAATGGGCCATGCACTCCAATAACAGAATCATAGCTACAACACAGCCCACTGTGCCTGAGCTGTTGGGAGTTGGGGGAAAATCAGATTCAGATCCTCACCCTGTGGGAAATCTACATTTAACCCTATCACAAAGAATGAACTTGTACCCCAAGACCTAGGTGCTACAATAGGTTTGCAAAACCCTGAGTCCGGGATCTTGGCTCCATGGCCACTCTGAGCCCCTCACCTGAAACTCAGCACACTAGAGCAGTTTTAGGTTGGGTCAGATCCAGCATCAATAGAGATACCCTAGTTAAAATGCCCCCATTGTGGGAAAACTGAGAATAGGAGGAACCCAGAATTTCTTGCCACTGAGACCTTAACAACCTATGCTGCCACTGCTGCTGCCACAAACTTTCACAAAGGCACACACAGTTAACAGAAACATGATTGCAGCCATAAAGGCTGCCTGGAGACTATACCACTGCATCCACATGGAACCAGAATCACCCTCTCAACCAACTATGACAAAACTGCAGGTGAAAGATTCTCTCTATTAAAGCCACTCTTTAAAGTTCATTAGAGGTGATTATTGTTTCACCAGATGCACGGACACCAGCACAGGAGCATAAGAAACATCTCCAAGGCACTGTGGGAACATATCACCATTAGGCCAGCTTTTAAAAAAAATTGTTCAAGGAAGTCCTATATCTGGAAGTAAAAGAACAATAACTACTATCAGGAAAACACAGAAAAGAATAAAACTCACCAGTAAAGAAGGTACACAAATGGGGAAAAAAAATTAAAACATCACTTCAAAAAACCACAAAACTGTGATGACAAATAATAATAGAGAAAAAAGAAGGAACAAAAGATATACAAAGCAACCAAAAAGCAATCAACAAAATGACAGGAGTAATTCCTCACCTATCAGTAATAACCTTGAATGTAAAAGGATTAAACTCCCCAATTAAAAGATATAGACTGGACGAATGAATTAAAAAAAAAAATAAGACCCAACTATATGCTTCCTTAAAGAAACTCACTTCATCTGTAAAGACACACATAGCCTATAAGTGAAGGGATAAAAAAATTTACATGCATATGTAAACAAAAAGTGAGCAGGAGTATCTACACTTAGATAAAACAAACTTTAAGTCAAAACTGTAAAAAGAGATGAAGGTAATTATATATTGTTAAAGGGGTCAATTCAGCAAGAGGATATAAAATTGTAAATATGTATACACTTGACATTAGAGCACCTAAATACATAAAGCAAATATTAGATTTAACGGGAGAGATAGACTCCAATACAATAATAGTTGGAGATTACAACACCCCATTCTCAGCGTTAGACAAATAATCCAGATAGAAAATTAGCAAGGAAGCATTGGATTTAAAGTGCACTGTAGACAAAATGGAACTTACAGACATTTGGAATACACATTCTTCTCATCAGCACCTGGGACATTTTCCAGTATTAACCCTATGTTAGACAAAAAAAGTCTCAACAAATTTTTGAAAACTGAAAATCATATCAAGTATATTCTCTGACTGCAATGGAATAAAACTAGAAATCAATAGTAAGAGCAACATTTGAAATTGTACAAATCCATGGAAATTAAAGAAGATGCTCCTGAGTGACCAACTGGTAGAAAAAAATATTTTTTAAGAAAATTGAAAAATTGAAAAGTGTGTTGAAACCAATAAAAACAGAGACACAACAGGTCAAAACATATGAGATACACAATAATAACATTCATATGAAACCACAGAAGATTCCAAATAGCCAAAGCAATCCTGAGCAAAATGAACAGAGTTGGAGGCATCACACTACCTCACCTCAAAATATACCTCAAAGCCATAGTAACCAAAACACATGATACTGGCATAAAAGCAGACATACAGACCAATAGAACAGAATATAGAACTCAGAAATAAAGCCATATATTCACAGCCAACTGATTTTTTACAAAAGTGCCAGAATATTCATGGGGAAAAGGCAGTTTCTTCAATAAATGGTGCTGGGACAACTGGATATCCATGGCAGAAGAGTGAAACTAGACCCCTTTTCTCTCCATATCAAAAAATCAACACAAAATAGATTAAAGATGTAAATTTAAGACTCAAAACTGTAAAACTGCTAGAAGAATACAGGAGAAATGCTTCAGGACATTGGGCTGGACACAGACTTTATGAAGAGGAACTTGAAAGCACAGGCATCAAAAGCAAAAATAGACATGTGGGATTATATCAAGCTAAAAAGCTTTTGCACAGCAAAGGAAGCAAACAACAGAGTGAAAAGTGAACCTGCAGAATGGGAGAAAATAGTTGCAAACTATGCTTCTGACAAGGAATTAATATCCAGAATATACAAGAAACTCAAACAACTCAATAGCAGAAAAATAATCTGATCAAAAAATGGGCCAATGAGTTGAACAGACATTTCTCAAAAGAAGTCATACAAATGGACAGTGAGTATCTGAAAAAATGCTCAACAATTCTAATCATCAGGGAAATGCAAATCAAAACCATAATGAGATATCCTCTCAACCCAGTTACATTTCCTATCATAAAAACAAACAAAGAAAAACTCTAGAAAATAACAAATGCTGGTAAGGATGAAGAGAGTGGGAAAAATGTGTATTCTGCAGCTGTTGAATGTTCTGTAAATGTCTGTTAGGTCCATCTGGTGTACAGTGCTATTTAAACCTGATGTTTCTTTGTTGGGTTTCTGTCTCAATGAACTGCCCAATGCTGAGGGTCCCCAACTATTACTGCTGTGTTTGTGTCTATCTCTCCCTTTAGATCTGATAATACTTACTTTATATAACTGGGTGCCCTAGTGTTGGGTGCATATATATTTATAATTGTTATATCCCCTTACTGCATTGATTCCTGTATCATTATATAATGCCTTTCTTCATGTCTTCATAAAAATTTTGACTTAAACTCTATTTTTTCTAAGTTTAGCTACTTCTGCTTGCTTTTGTTTTAAATATGGTCAGTCCATGACCTTTAATTGGGACATTTAACCCATTTATGTTCAAGGTTATTGTTGATAGGTGAGGTCTCACTCCTGTCATTTTGTTGATTGTTTTTTCCATCCTTTGTTCCTCTCTTTCTCTTTTATTGTTTATCTTTGTGGTTTGGTGGTTGTCTGTACTGATAAAATTTGATTTATTTCTCTAATTTGTGTATTTGCTCTACTAGTCATTTATATATTTTTTGGTGTTTTCATAATGGCTGTTACTGTTCTTTCTCTTCTAGATATATGACTCTTCTACACATTTCTTGTAAGACTTGTCTGGTGGTGATGAATTCCTCAGTTTTTTCTTGTCTGAGAAATACTTTATTTCTCCTTCATTTATTTTTTCTTTTTTAAATAGAAATTTATTTTTCTTGCTTAAAACACATCATGGGTGTTCTCCCTCCTTCATTTCTGAAGGATAGCTTTGTTAGGTATAATATTCTTGGCTGGCAGGTTTTTCTTTCAGTACTTTTGTATATCATCCCATTCTCTCCTCTCCTGTAGAATTTCTGCTGAGAAGTGTGCCACCATCTAAATGGGGGCTCCCTTATATGTTACAATGCTTTTCTCTTGCTGTTTTTTTGAGTTCTGTCTTTGTCTTTAACTTTTGAAAGTTAGACTACGATGTGCCTTGGAAAATACTATTTTGGACTGAATCTATTTGGCGGCCTTTGAACTTCCTGGATTTGAATGCTTTTATCTCACTGAAGACTTGAGAGGTTTTTAACTACTATTTTATTAGATAGGTTTTCAATATGGTTTTTGTTTTCTTCTCCTTCTGGAATGCCCATAATTTGAATAATTTTGTTTGCTTAATGGTATCCCATAAATCTCATAGGTTTTGTTCATATCTTTTAGTCTTTTTTTCTTTTGTATTGGTCTTTCTGGATTATTTCAAAACCACTGTCTTCAAGATCAGAAATTATTTCTACTGTTTGATCTCATCTTTTGTTGAGACTCTTCTGTATTTTTTATTTCATTCAATGAATTCTTCATTTCTAAAATGTGTTTGATTTTTAAAACGTCTCTTTGTTGAATTTCTATTCAGATCATGAATTGTTTTTCTGATTTTCATAAAATGTTTGTCTGTATCCTCTTGTATTTCAGTTCGTTTTCTAGTGATTATTAATTTGATTTTTTCGCAGCAAGTCAGCAATTTTTGATCCTTTGCAATTCATTACTGGAGCGTTATTAAGTTTCTCTGGTGGTGTCATGTTTCCTTGTTATGTCATGTTTCTTGTCTCCCTGTGTTGATAGCTGTGTATCTGCTGGAGTAGTTGCCTTTTTTGAGTTTTGTAGCTGTGTCCCTGGGTGTTGATTAGGTAAGGTACACTGGATCTGTTCTGAATGTGTATGGTAGTATACACTCTGTGTAATTTCCTCAGCTATAGCCCACTTTTGCTATGTATGCAAGTGCCTCAGAAGCCTAGGCTTGGCAGGTTTGTGGTGCTGGTGGCACACCTTTGCCAGGAGAGGGCTTACTGGGTTATTCCTCAGGCTGGGGGTATGCACATGCACACTGTGGGTCAGTTGTCTCAGGAGATTGCTCACTAGTGATGTGGTTACTTGGCTGATTCTCAGGCTGGGGGTGTGGGCATGTGGCTTGTCCAAGTCTTCAGGGTTGGTAGGCCAGTGGCAGGGTCAGCATGGTGATTGCCTGACTGGGGGTGACCTGCCAGGGGCACATCAGCTGGGCTGTTTCTCACTCACATGGGTGAGCATGCCATGGCTCAAAGACTCAGGGACAAGGCTGCCAGGAATATGACAACTGGGATGTTTCTCTGAGCTGGGGTGTGTGTGTGTGTGCACACTTTGGCTAGCTGGGTGTGGGTCTGCTGGGGTCCATCTACTGAGCCACATCCTGGGGATGGTTGTGAGGTCATTTCTTTTGGCTTTTTAGGAGGGGTTCTGTCAAAAGTGGGGCTGTTGAGCTACTTCTCAGGTCATAGGAGAAGTTGCAGGGTGGTCCTGATGAGGGTGAGGCATGACAGTTGCTTCTTGGGCAGTGGTGAGGTCTTGAGGTGGGCCTGTCAAGGGCAAAACACCAGGCTACTTTTCCAGGAAGGTGCAAATGCACTTTAGCTTTGGTGGCTAAGAAGCATGTGCATGACAGTAGATGCCACTGAGCTGTTTTTTCAAGTCATGAGTGTGGGCACACAGAACTCAGTCTGCTGGTGAAGGAAAAGGGGTCCCCCAAAGACAGTTCCACCTGTCTGATCTCTGGCTGGGGCATGTTGGTGTGGCAGTTCAGCCATCCTGAGGTTGGCTTTCCAAACATGCAGGACAAAGTTACAGCTGCTCCTGGGCCCAGGCTCCAAGCTGCCTGAATCAGGGCATTGTAGCAACTCCTATGAGTGCATTGGAATGACTATGGAGCATTAAGGCTGGGGAAGCACAGTGGCTACTGGTCCCCAGTTGCTCTGGTTTAAAAATGTTGCCATACGGGCCGAATGCTCCTGGGCCCAGGCTCCAAGCTGCCTGAATCAGGGCATTGTAGCAACTCCTATGAGTGCATTGGAATGACTATGGAGCATTAAGGCTGAGGAAGCACAGTGGCTACTGGTCCCCAGTTGCTCTGGTTTAAAAATGTTGCCATACGGGCCGAGCCTGTGGCGCACTCGGGAGAGTGCAGCACTGGGAGCGTGGCAGCACTCACGCCGCAGGTTCGGATCCTATGCAGGGATGGCCGGTGCTCACTGGCTGAGCGCAGTGTGGCTGGTCTCAAAAAAGGGCAAAAAAAAAAAATGTTGCCATACTACATCAGCTTGGGTCACGAGGGTGGGGGTGGGGAGGGTACAATGTGTGCTCCTGTTCTGCTGTGTGTGTATTGTGGGCAGTTCCCCATAATGGGCTCCAGGCTTGCAAGGGCTGTGGAATCCTCCTGCAGTAGGAAATCAGGTCTTTATGGGGAGGATGGGGGTTGCTGTGGGTCCTCTCCCTACCTTTTCCCCCAAGGGAAGGTCCCTCCTGTACTGATTGTGGTGGTGGAGACGTGGCCGCTGAGGTGGTATGCATCTCTCCCCTCTTTACACTGCATCCTGGGCTTCTGTGCTCCACAGGATCTCACCAGCCTCCTGCCGCCCTTCCATGCTCTCCCACAGATGCTCCCATCAGCATTTAGTTGATTATTAATTTTTCTGATCCTTTCCTGTGGGAGAGACATGCACTAGGCACCTATAGACTGCCATCCTGCCTGCCCTCTCCAAGCCATCAGTTTTTACAACTCTTTATTCACATTTTAAAAACCACTTATTGAGGTATGATTAACAGGTAAAAAGCTGTACATATTTAATGCACACAACATGATGAGTCTGGGGATAGGTAGACACCAGGGAAACCATCATCACCAACAAGGCCACAGCCACACCCATCACCTCCCGAAGTTTTGTCCCACTGTCTTTATCATTACTATTTGATAAATAAAATATAAATAATAGTTATTATTATTATTGTGCCCCTGCTCTTCCCCAGGTGTTGAGGAGACTGGCTCCTTCTCATCTCAACCAGCTTGACAGCACCTCTGCAGAGAGGCCTTCCCTGGCCACTGGATACCAAGAAGGTCCTCCTGCCTGGTCCCTGCCCTTCTCTGCCTTAGTTCCTTGTCTCTTCTCCCCGCCATGTGACATGCTTGTACCCTCTGGCTGCCTGCCACTTTCTGCCATGAGTAGAAGCAGCCTGAGGCCTGTGCCAGATGCAGCTGTCCCAGAATTGTAAGCCAAATAAATCCTTGTTCTTTATAAATTACCCAGCCTCAGGTATTCTGTTATAGAAACACAAAAATGGATTAATACACTCAGTTTATGGAATATATGAACAAATGAATAAATAAGCGGAGCTCCTCAAAGTACTGGCACAGGCCTGATGCATCCCTGAAATCCCTGTGCTCAGCTGGGTGCCTGTCTCTCAGCAGATATTTACTGAGTGAACGGGGCAATGCCCTAATATGGATCATCTACGTGCTAACTATGGGAGCAGTGCTGGTGTGGGTAGAGGGGTGAGGGACATGAAGACACGCCTTGTTTCTCACCCCTCAGGATAACCCTGAGAAGACACCTCATGCTCCAGGAGTGTGGTACCTGAATCCAGGTAGGAACCAGGTAAGGGAACAGGAGAACTGAAGAAAGCGGATCTCCCTCCATCCTATAACTTGAGGGGTGGGAGAGAGAGACAGACAGACAGACAGACAGACAGATGTGACCACACTGGGCTGGCCCTCTGTGTTCAGCATCCTAGGTGTAGTGGGTTGAGTTATGTCCCCCCAAAACTCCCTGAAGCTTGAATCGTGTCCCCAAGTTTTATGTATTAGAAACTTAGCCCCCACTGTGACTGTTAGGGTGGGCTATCCTATTATGGTAATTGAAAGGTGGAGCCTTAAAGAGGTGATTGGGTTGTAGGACCATGCAGTAGGGAATGGATTAAAAATGGTGGTCAGGGGTGTGGTTCTGAGGGCTTTAAAAGAGGACGAGAGTCTGTCTGTCTTTCTCTCTTTGCTCTCTCTGCTTCCGTCATCTTGCAATGTGAGACCCCTGTGTCACTGTCGCCACCACCAGATAGACTTTGGACTCCCCAGCCTCAGAAACTGTAAGCAATAAATTTTGTTTTCTTAATAAATCACCCAGTGGCAGGTATTTTGTTATAAGCAACAAAAATGTACTCATACAGGAGGAAACCAACAACGTACATGATAGGAACGGTGGAGGTGGCCGGGGAGGGCCTCCCTGAGGAGGTGATGCCGAGACCTGGAAGACGAGAAGGAGCCAGTGCAGTAGAAGAGGATGTGGGGGTGGGCACAGGGACAGCATTCCAGGTGGAGAGGAGAGACGTCCTGCCTCTCTCCTCCCATCCACCATCTGGCAGTGGGAGATTTTACCCCAGAGGGAGAAAGGCCACTGCTGCCTTGTGTGGAGGCGAGTTAATGTCCCCTGAAATGTGCTCTTGAGGAAGGTGACAGCACTTCCATTTATCTCTGTCTGACACTCCTCCCAAGCAGCAATGCAGTAGACCTGAAGTGCATTTGGACCAGCCGACCTGAATACATATTCATTCAGGAAGCAGAAACTGCTCAGAATAAGGAGGGACTATCTGGTAGCAAAGAGAATTGCAGCAAAATTGAAACGGATTGGCCAACTCTTTGTACGGAGGAGTGGGGATGAGGAGGGGGGACAAGCCGCCTGCTAAATTCACTTATTTATCACACCAGATCCTCCTCAAGACAGCCCCAGTTAACAACAGCATAGAAAATCTGTTCTGAGCTTCTGGAACCAACCAACTAACCAACAACAAAAAACCACCATTAACTAGTCTCATGATGTTCCTTAACAATGCTACAATATAAACTTGAACCTCCAGGGGTATCTGAATCAGGCAACAGGAAGTTTGATAAATAGCCTGCTTATACAGGCCGGTCGACCAGAACTCTAAAGCATCAGCAGCTTTCATCTTTCTCTCTGACCTTGGAAATGGAATTTGATTCCTCAGAACGCACTTTTCCCTTTTACTTCCCTGCACAAATCTGGCAGGTTAAACCTCATTCCACCTTCCCCACCTTCCTGTGTCTTTCCCAGTGTCTCAGGTTTGCTTCTTTGTACTAAATGGAATCACAAATATATCAAGGATTTGAACCAGACCAGATGGATGTGTAGTCTGTGCTCCCTGCTCACTAAAGGATTAAAAATGTCCATCTCCCTTGCCAAAGGGAGGAACAAATGGAGGAAAGATGTCATTTCTTTTTCCTGAGGAATAAGGTGTCTCATGGGCTTGAAAACTTTTTGGAGAAATACAGTGGCCAGGAGCCATGCACTGAGGTCAACTGGAGCACCTGCGATTGCTCTCTCTCGCCCGGGACGAACAAGGGATTTGAGTCTGCAAGGAGGTCCAGCCTCGGCCTGTAACCACATGCAAGTAGGTCACGAGTCTGCTCCAACAGATTTCACTGTCATAGGGGAAGCTGGTACCAGGGCCAGCCATAGTGGAAAGTTCAGAGAATATTTCCCATGCAGAAGCCTTCAAATTGCATGGAGATGATGTGGACATGGAGTCAGACCACAGTGCTGAGTGAAGAAAAAAATGCTATGTTTGGACAGTGAGTTAACTTTCAGACAGCCTGTCTTGGTGCCTCTCGTGAATATTTATATGTTTAAAGAGCAACTGAGAGAGAAGCGATTGCCTTCTGTCCATTGCTCATTTTTCCTAAAGTGTCTTCTTGACATCCTGTCTGCTGTTTGCATTTCACAGCTTTATCCAATGGGCTGGGTGCCCGGGCCCTAAATTCTGGAGTAATGTGGACTATGGGCACTTGACAGTTACAGTCCTTTGTCCTGAGACCCTGGCAACCCGGTCCCTCAGCAGTGCCCACAGAGCCTTCCCCTCAGCTAGAAACAGGTGCGATTAAGTGTAGTGTCCCATTGGGACTGTTAGTGTTCAGATTCCCTGTGCTGGACGTACCCAGCTGCTGGGAATGTGGATTGTTCATGGCTCCCAGCTCCCAAACTATTGTAGAGAACCACTATTATGTGTTAAATGTGTCCCCCAAAAGTTTATGTATTGGAAATTTAACCTTCATTGTAACAGTGTTAGGAAAGTGGGAAATCCAATTATGTTGTTTGAAAGGTGGGGCCTTTAAGAGGTGATTATATTGTGAGAACTGTGCTCTTGCAAATGGATTGATCCATTCATGAGTAATGGGCAGGGTTCTGATGACTTTTTTTTTTTTTTTCTTTTTTCTCATGTCTGGCAACGGATCGCAACCCTCAGTGTCGCGCCCTATTGTGAGAACTGTGCTCTTGCAAATGGATTGATCCATTCATGAGTAATGGGCAGGGTTCTGATGACTTTTTTTTTTTTTTCTTTTTTCTCATGTCTGGCAACGGATCGCAACCCTCAGTGTCGCGCCCGTACCGGACCGGGACCGGCAACGGGATCGCAACCCTCAGTGCGCTGCACCCGCACCTTGCTCAGCCAGTGAGCGGGAACCGGTCTGCATGTGGGATCCGAACCCTCGGCGGGAGCGCCGCTGCGCTCCCAAGCGGCGCACTGTAGCAGTCTGATGACTTTAAAAGGAGAGCAAGTGAGAAGGTTAGCACTGTCTTGCTCAGCCCATTCTCACCATGTGACACCCTGATCACCACGGGACCCTGAAAAGAATTCCCACACAGAAAACCCTCACCAGATGCGTCCCCTGGACCGTGGACTTCCCAGCTTCCAAAACTGTAAGAAATAAATTTTATTTCTTTATCAAGTACCCAGTTTTAGGTGTTTTGTTATAAGCAACTGACACAGACTAATACAACCACCCTCGGCAGAAGTGGAACCACCTTGTCAAGAAGTAACACAGCTCACCCCAGGGACCCCAGAGGCAGCCCCTGGCCTGCAGATGGGACCACTCTGTGGTCTGATTTATGCTCCAGAGTTCCGTGTGGGGTGGAGCTGAAGCCAGCTCCAGCTATAGCCCCATCATCCTTGCTTGGCTCCTTCCATCACCCTGTTCTGCTGCCTCCACTCTCATTTCCTCCAAGCCTTCACCTGTGCACTGAATCCCTGCGTCAGGCTGTGCTTCAGGAAACCCAGCCTAAGACATTCGGATACACAAGTGCCCAAGAGAGACAGCCATGCTGACCCACACAGACACAGCCATGCTTGCTACCTTCCCAGCCTTCTAATGATTTAAAAACAGAAAGGCTTTTGCATGTGAGAGCACACGGGCTGATGGTGAACATCTGGGGCATTTTCTCATCGTTTGGGAATTACAGAGACCTGGCTGTGATGCTTCTCACTTGAGGAAGTTGAATCAAGAGGCTTTTCATAAACTCTTCTACCAGTAATGGCCATGCAGAAAGATAAGACTGAGTGGGTCAGGACTGGGCATGCCCAGAGTGTGGCCAGCAGCCTGGGAGGTGAATAAAGGGATGTCCCCACAGTGCTGGCACCTCTTTTGGGAATGGATTCAGAAGTGGTCTGAGAACCTCATCATGTCCCCAGTGCCCTGATGTCTCTATGGAAATCTCCACAGAGTCACTGCTGATATTCATACATTTCTCTGTTATGGATGTGGTACAAATTCTGGCTTATGATGGCATTAGCTAATCATTTAACATCACTAGAGGTATTTGGCTAATGTTAAAATCTTACAAGATCAGAAAAGTTTTGTAGCAAATAGTATCTTCTAAAAACCTACAGCAAATATTATACTTAATGGAGAAATAACAGAAGGATTCTAGGCTGTGTGCTGTAATATGTCTGTGAACTTGGCTTTTATTCAACATTGCATTAAGGGTCCTAGCCAAAGAAGAAATGAGATAATAGGTATACATATTCGAAATGAAGAAATAATGTAGGAGATATGATTGTCTACCTAGAAAATCTAAGAGGATCAACCAAAGAACCTGCTTGAACTAAGATAGTTCAGCAAGACGGGCAGGTGCAAAATCAGTCAGGAGCTCTCAGACTTCCAATTCTTGCACATCTAACTACAAACTTAGAAGTGCTGGATAAACTGTAATAAAAACTGATTTTAATGCATAGCTGAGCCCATGAGGGGAGAAAGAGAAGTATTTATGTGTTGTAAAAAAAAAAAAAATGGAGCTTGAATCCAGAGTAGTGAGTAAATGAACAGCGGTGATGGCTGCCAGGGGCAAAAAGAATGTCCTGCAGGGAGTCACTGTGGACCCTGTGACCTGCTGCTTGGGTGTTAATACCAACATAGGGGCTGGACAGGAAACTAACCCAGAGCCTGCTGAGGCCAGGGAACAGGAATTAATATCACCGCATAAAGCTGGCCATCAGGATCTCACCCTAACTACAAGGGTGGATTCTAACAGTACCCCTGCCGGTGCAGAGAGGGTTCTCAGTCTGAGGCCAGGGAACAGGAATTAATATCACCGCATAAAGCTGGCCATCAGGACCTCACCCTAACTACAAGGGTGGATTCTAACAGTACCCCTGCCGGTGCAGAGAGGGTTCTCAGTGGGAAAAAGTCTCTCTTCATAAATCCAATACTCCAGCATGTACCATAGATGTGCTTGGGGCCTATTTTATATTCACTATGTGGTCTAGAAAACCCCCAAATAAGGCTAATTACAATTTGCTCCATGCCACTGATATCACTGGGACACTTGGAAAAAGCAAAAGAGCAAAATTACTTTGGGGGATGATCTAACAATATGAGGTGTAAGAAATTCTCACAGTTAAAGCTCTGGTAGAGATGAGTCCACAAATCAAAATTATAACACATTCTAAAATATCCCAACAAGAGCAAGGATCAGCAAACCATAATAATTAGGAAGATAAAAACATGGAAACTTCAGATGACGGAACAATCTGGAAAAGGCTGGCAAAATGTTAGAAAAAAATAATACCATAGAAAAGTCAACTTCTTAAGACCCTACTTTACAAAAAAGACAAATGAAAATAAAAGCAATTAGATCTCTTTGAAACTCCTTATCCAAGAGATAAATACTTAAAATTTCCCACAATTGGAGAGAGACACCAATTCTCAGATTCAGGTAGCCCAGTAAATCCCAAGCAGAATTTTAAAAAAACCTAAATTCACACCTAGATAGATTATGTGAAAGCTATAACACTGAAGACAAAAAGGATTCTTAAGAGTGCCAGAGAGAAAAAACAAATTACCTACAAGTAATAGGAATGACAATTTGACTTACAGCTGGCTTCTCAACCCCAGCAACAAAAATCAAAACCCATGGAATCATTAACTTCAAATTACTAAATATAATGCTCATCCTAGAATTCTAAATTCAGCAAAACTCTTTGAAGAATGAGATAGAATAAAAGCCTTTTAAGACAACGATTGAGACAGTTCATGACTTTTAGCTCTGTAGAAATAAAAATATCACATCTATAAATACAGTCTGAGATTCAAAAACAAATGTTAAATAGAGAAATAGAAAACATGCCGTTAACATAAACAGTCTTCAACCATATAAGAAATACGTAATAATGACAAATGTGGGTCATTGTGTGTGTGTGTGTGTGTACTTTAATTCGTCTACATGGTGTAGTGTATAATGCTGCAGACAGAGGGACCCGACAATTGCTCAATCCAGAACACTTTGGAGAGTGAATGGAGGTGCTGTAATTATTAATATTTCCAGATCAACCGGGGTATATGAGGACTCATAATCACCTTAACATCAGGCTTAGTTCTCTACTAAAGTTTTCAGTTAGTAACAAGCTTTCAAGATATAATAATGATAATAATAATGTTAATTGCCATATATCAAATACAGTCCTAAGTACTTTAATAGACTAACTCATAGCAAATCGGTGAGGTAGATATAGTTATTATTCCTATTTTATGGGTGTGTGAACTGAGGCACAGAGAGATAAAGCACATTGTGAAAGGTCACACAGTCAATGAGGACTGAGACATTTTGAACCTAAATTAATTAACTTGGTTCGAGTCTCTGCTACTAACAAAAACACCATAATTACCTCTAAATCCAAAGGTTCTGAGTTCCTTAACTTGTTTCACATCTCTTTGACAAGGTAGCTAAATTTCTTTATTACACCTGATGAGTGTTTAGTGTGACGTTTCATTTTCCAAGAAATTTTCATCAGAAATAAAATTTGATTTCTACCTAATTATTTTCTAAATCTTTGTGAGAACTGCGTGTTTCCTTCTCTAGGTTGTCAATGTGGTGAGTGACGCTGATGGATTTTTTGAGGTGGTCTTGTTCTCCTGGAATGAACTCCACATGATCATGATACATGACTTCTTAATCAAGTGTTGGATTCAGTTACCTAATATTTTATCAAGAACTTTTTTCCAAATGGGTCTTTAATTTATTTTCCTTTTAATATCCTTAATCCATTTTGAAAAATAGGTTACAGCTAATCTTATGAAATAAATTGGACAGCTTTTACTATTTGTCCATTTTTATGAAACATCTGATATGACAGAAACCATCCAAAAGTGTGAAAAAATTATACAGAATGTGTCCGCACCTGGAGATTTGGGATAAGGAATTCTCTTTTATTAACATTTCAATTGCTTTAATTTGTCTCCTCCAGTTTTTTTCATTTCAGATTTTTTTGATGGTGGAAAAGTATTTGACAAATACTCAATCACCCATTTATGATTTTTTAAACTCTCAGCAAAATGGTAGAAAATAATAATTCTTCAGTAGGATAAATACCACTGTCCAAGAGCCCTACAGCTAACCTTGTCCTTCGTGGTGAAGAACTAAATGCTTTCTTTTTAGACCAGGAACAAACAAGAGTGTGCATTCTCACATCTGTTCAGGATGGTACAGGCGGTGCTAGCCATTGCAATAAGGCAACAATAAATAAAAGTTATACAGACCAGAAAAGAAGAAGTAAACTGTAGTCATTTACAAACTTGAACGTCTGTATAGAAAAGCCTAAGGAATTTACACCAAAAAACTACTACAATGAAGTGAATGTAACAAAGTCATAGGATACAAGATCAACAAGTAAAAATCAACTGTATTTTTATACTAGCTACTAGCAACAAACAATTGAAAATCAAAATAAAAATTTCATTTACAATAGCATCCAAAAGCATGAAATGTTAGAGTGAAATGTAATAAAATATGTTCAAGACCTATATCCTGAAAATTATAAAACAGTGTTAAAAGAAATTAAAGAATGCCCAAATAAATGGAGAAAGACATCATATTTATGTAATAGAAGACGATGTTGTTAGGATGCAACTCTTCCCCAAATTAATCTGTAGATTCAATACAATCAACATCAAAATCCCAGCAGGCTTCTTTTTTGCAGAAAGTTACAGTCTTATTTTAAAATGTATAGAGAAATGCAAATGACCTTGTACAACCAAAACAAATTCCTCAAAGAACAACTTTTTGGAGGACTCATTTTAACTGATTTCAAGGCTTAATATAAAGCTACAGTAATCATGGTGTTGGTGTGCAGATTAATAAAACAGAATAGAGAATCTACAAGCAGATTCACATATATATGGTCAGTTTGGAGAAGGTGCCAAGACAATTCAATGGGGGAAGGAAAGTATTTTCAATAAGTGGTGCTTTAATAACTGGCTGGATGTCCACATGGAAACAAAACCAGTATCAAAACTTACCTCATGACATAAAGGAAAATTAACTTGAAATGGATCACAGATCTACATATCAAAGCTAAATCTATAAAACTTCTAGAAGAAACCTTAAGATAAAATCTTTGCAACTTTGGAGTGACAACGATTTTTCAAATAGGACAGAAAAGCACACGTGACAAAAGGGAAAATTAATAAATTTTACTTCATTCAAATTTAAAATTTATGGTCTTCCGAAGATACCATTATAAAATTAGAAAGACAAGGACAGACAGGGGGAAAATATTCATAACACATATATCTAACAAGTACTTATATCTAGAATGTACATATATATTTTTTAACACCAAGAAACTGGAGGAAAATGGAGGAGAACACATATTACAGATGGAGTCACTGTTGCCGTACAGGACTGAGCCTAGGTCAGCAAGAATCCACAGGGCTTTACTGCAAACCACACACTTCCTGTGGGGGTGCCTAGGAGACAGGGAGGTCCTGGGCGGGCTTTACAGCTGGCTAAAACATACATAATACATGCTTTCAGAGAATAAAGTTGCTAAGTCCCAGATCTTTGTGTCTGGTTTCTGGTTGCCCACCTCCCTAGGTGGCAGCCCCAATCTCAGGTGCATCCTGAGCAACTCACCTCGCTGCACTCTCTTGGCAGGGCTACACGTGGCCCTGCTTCCTGAGGGACTCCTGGCACAGGCTACTTGTAGTCCTGCCTCCTGAGACCACCAGGGCCAAGAGAAGCATGCAAGAAAACATTTCAATTCAACTACAGAAACAATGGTTATAGCACAGAATATTCATAAGCAAAGATACACCATCTTTTAGTACTCACAAAGCTACAAACCATTTGCGTCCTTAACATTTTGCATATTTTAAGTTCATATGTGAAGATATGAGCAGATTTACCACTTTGGTGAGCAGAGGAGAGAAAAAAGGTGCATTTATCATCAGCCAGATGTGCTTGCGGTGTGCTCTGTTACTTATATGCAAGACCTGAGGGCCTGGAAGTGCAGTTGTCAGGCGTTTTAATAAACTGGACAGCCTTTTGCTTCTGCACAACAAGGCATTTTCACACAGGAGCAGTCAGGAGAAAACAGACACAGCTGAGCACCCTGCATTGTAACACACCACCTTAACAGCTAACCAGCACTACTTGACTGCCACACAACTGCTCCTAGTGCACAAAAATACATATAAGAGAAGAAGTTAGAATCGTGTCTGCTAAACAATCCAATCAAGTCTTTTTGGAGCTGGCTGATTAGCTCAGTTGGTTAGAGCATGGTGTTATAACACCAAGGTCAAGGGTTCAGATCCCTGTACCAGCAGCCACCAAAAAACACAAACAATCAAAATCAAGTCTTTTCACCTGAAAAGTCTTCATATAAATTTGGGTTTGGATTACCATTTTAGATCTGAAGGTAAACAACATATACAAGTTTACACCAACTTTTGTAGGTTTTGATTTTAACGGGTGAAAGCAATGTTGGATAAACTTCTTGACAGCTTTAGGCTGTATGTAATGACAGCACACATTTCCTTAAAAATCAGGAGGCCACAAGTAGAATATAAATTTTTTTTTTTTAATTTTACAACTCAATATTACAACCAAAAAAATTGGACAGAAGACTTAAACAGACACTTCACAAATGAACATAGACAATGTCAAAAAAGCCCTTGAAAAGATGTCCAACATCATTAGTTACCAGGAAAATGTTGTTTTTTATAAAGATAAACCTAAGTTTAGAGTTCAGCCCACTGAAGCTACTCTGCATGATGCGACATGGTGAATACATGACATTATCCATTTGTCAATACACATAGAATGTCCAACACCGTGGGTGCACCCTAATGTAAGCTGTGGACTTTGCATGATGATGATGGGTCAATGTAGGTTCATCAATTGTCACATGCAAGTAGGTACCACGCTGGTGGGGATCGTGATCCTGGGGAAGGCCGTGCATGTGTAGGGACAGGGGGCCTGTGGGAACTCTGGTCTTTCTGCTCAATTTTGCTGTAAACCTAAAACTGCTCTAAAGAAATTGTAGTAGTTTCTCACAGCCCTAATATTGTATTATTAGAAATTTTTTAAAGGAAAAAACAATTCTTATTTGTTGATCTTTAAAATCAGTTTTAAAGTCTCATTTCTTTTCAGACTCCAAAGTGAGTTAAAAAAAATTTTTGATATTGCATTGCATTTTTTAAAAGTGCTAAATTTCTTTTATAATTAAAAATGACAATTTATATCTTTCATATTTATATAAATCACAACACAAATATTTATATTCAAATAGCCTTTACGTAATAGCACATTTTAAAAAATACCATACAATATAATCCTGCTTGTAACACTATCTCATACCACCTAGTCTGACCTACCAGCAGATGGCACATAAAACCTACAGTTTGGAAATTTTTATCCCAGGATCCCTACAGATGAATCCAGTTGGGTCCTCCCCACCCCACCCCTGCTGGCAGCTAAAGCTCTGCTGTTTGGGTGAATCATGATTCAATGGCAGCCCTAGGTACAAGCTGAGTGCCACTGTGTGTCCTGTGCTTCCTCCCTCCCCCCTGGTGTCAGGAATATAGGGGAAGACTGAAGGATGGAGAATGCTGGGGACTTCTGCCAGGAAGGAAAAAGAAGGAATAGATGTGTTTATACCAGGCCCCATGCCAAGCCCTAAGATGCACCATCCTGTTGGATCCTATAAGGGTCCCACGAGCTGGCTGAACATCCTGATCCTCATTTCACAGGGAAACCACAGCTCCTGCCTAAAGTCCCTGCCCAGCACCACCAGCCCCTGAGCCTCAGAGGGAGCCTCACGTGGGTGCCCTTTGGTTAGAACCAGTCAGCACCAGTGAGGTGGCTCATGTACCCCAGGTACTTTATTGCTATTCATCCTCTGATGACATGCAGGTTTCAAAACATGCTGAGAGTCTTCCTTGACAGGAAGAGGATGATGTTCTGGGAAGAAAGCCGATCTCTCACGGATATGACCTAGCCCCCAAAATAATATAATTTTTTTATGTGGCATAAAAATATTTTAAAGGTTTTCTATGCCTATATAATTTTAATATTTCACTAAAAAAGAATTTGCATTTCTTTACTGACATGAAGTAATTTAATGCAAAAAGGACCACAACCCACTAGGATGTCAGGCACAGTTGGACAGGCCCGGAGGCTCTGGCTAATACACAGTGTGGATGTAACTTCCAGGTTGGGGACCATGCCTTGTGCAGTGAAGCTCTTTCCTACCACAGCCAAAGGCTGGGAACTAAGGCTCCTTGGTCCACACATGAGCAATGGCCACGGTCTCAGCATCTGATTAGCAACGTGAGCCCCTGAGCAGAAGTTTACTGCTGTGGTTCTTGATTATTGTCCCAGACCCTGTGAATGCACTTTGTCTGTACTAACCCACTGCACAGACACAGAAGTGAGCCAGGAGGTAGCAGATGCCCAGAGAGAAGTAAAAACCCGGAGAGAATTAATCAAAATATTCAAGTTTTATTTTGATGCTCTTGAGCACCTAGGACAGAACGTCATTGATCACAGACAACTCAGTGACTTTTTCCCCCATCAGTAACTAGATCTTCCTGAGATTCGAGCAGGAAAAAGGGATCAGTCATTACAGAGAACAACAGATGGTTTACATTAAGGCTTCCTTTATTCATGATGGTTTCTTTACAAGCATCCATGCAGGGGTAACGCCCTCATTTACCGCTCAGGCCTGAATCCTGCACTTGAGCAGGTTTCTGAAACAAGGCTGCTGCACTCCCTCTGCAATGGAACTGCCTCCTATGCTTCACCCTCCCAGTGCCCAGAGAAGAGCTTTTGACCACGCACTCACCTAGGCAGGTATCCCACAGTGACACTGACTGGGCTTCGTGTCATAGAAAGCACAGTTGCCACAGTGAGGGCAGGGGGTGGTCCTGAACAGGACTCTCCCGGGCTGCTCTAAGCCCCTCAGCATCTGTATCAGCTCTGCACAGAGCTGGGCAAATCTGCCCCGGTGGATAGAGCCCCGGGCGTCATAACTCTCCCGAGGCGCAGGGAACAGCCCCAGGCGTAACCTGCTCAGCCTTGCTGTGTGGCGCAGCAGGTTCTCCAAGGCGGCCATGGAGACGGGGTTCCCACAGAAGATGACAGTCGTGAGCTGGGTGCAGCTGCTCAGGGCAGGCAGGATGGCACTGAGCTGGGGGTCCACGATCCCACAGTCCTCCAAGCTCAGGGTCACGAGGGAGGCTGCCACGTTCTCCAGCAGAACCTGCAGGGGCTCAAGCCTTAAATTGGTCAGTCTGACGCCGCTCAGATCCAGGTCCTTTAGCTGCCTGGTGCTGGGGCACCAGGACAGATGCTTCAAGTCTGATTCCGAGAGCAGGCAGTGAGTTATGGAGAGGGTCTCCAAGGGGGTCTTCACATACCTGGGGAGAGACCAAGCAATTAGTTCTGGGGACTGGTAGTGGCAAGAGGAGGGTGGTGGAGAATGACCTCAAGGTGGAGACGACCTTTTCATCCAAGCCCAAGGTCATTCTGACCATGTGATGGTCAACACCAGGATGCTCATGTTGAAGAGAACTGTCATTCAAGGCCGTCCTAATTTAGGCTAAGTCCTTCCACCATCACTCTGCAATTGGGACAAATCCACAAAATGTGTAAGGCTCCCTGTCTTCATCTCCCAAGCAGACACCGCATGTGTGGGCAGGACGAAGCTAGGAGGAGACATCATAAAGGACAAACCCAGGCAGGATCTGGCAACGTCAGCCGGGTCACCAGCTGCAGGGCTCACTCCCATCCCTGTGTCAGCAGCAAACCATCGATCACCGTGTGCAGTTAGTTCTTCCCTCCTGCTCCCGCACCCTGCACTCCAGAATCATGCGATTCCCACACATCACCTTACCTGGAGCCCAAAACAGGCTTCTGCAGGCAGGAAATTAGAGACAGGCTCATTCCTGCTCTCAAAGCAGGTGAGTGCAGAGGCTATATGTGGAATTGCGCAGGTTTGATATGCTTTTCTATCTTCAGTACCCTCTTCTCTTATCTATTTTCATCACCTTACCTGGAGCCCAAAACAGGCTTCTGCAGGCAGGAAATTAGAGACAGGCTCATTCCTGCTCTAAAAGCAGATGAGTGCAGAGCCTATATTTGGAATTGCGCAGGTTTGATATGCTTTTCTATCTTCAGTACCCTCTTCTCTTATCTATTTTCTGTCACCTTAACTTTGACACGCTTCCTTAGGAAGAAGTCACAGACCCACCCTCACTAGACCTGAGCCCTCCAACAGTGAGCTTCCTAGCATGGTGCCCGTGTGTCTAGCAGGCACCCCAGTTCATCTCTCTGCCATCATTTGGGTGGTTATGTGATACTGTGCTTCAGGACAGAGAAGTGAACAAGACCATGGTTGACATTCTAGAATCTCCTTCATGGACACACGGTCAGCGGCTGGCACACAGTAGGTGCCTGTTTGTGTTGACTGTAATAGAGAAAGGCTTTGCTCTGGTCTGCAGAGAAAGCTCTTACTCACCAGAGCACCTGGTTCAGGTGGCCTTCGAGGAAGAAGACAGAGTCCATAGAAAGCTTCTGGAGGTAGTTCAGTCTGAGGAACTGAGAGGTGAATTGGGTTACTAACTGCACCTTGTCCTCTAAGAAAATGCAGGCAGGCACGTAGATGTGGGAGAGAGCGAGTTTGCGAAGATGACTCATCTGGCCCAGGTGGGGAGCAAACCCTGCCAGCGCGAGCAGACTGCAGCCGCACTTCAGCTCCAGCTCCTGCAGACAGCCCAGCTCCACCACGTTCAGGACCATCCTGATGCTGGGGACGGGCATTTCAAAAGTCCTCAGCTTCTTGCAGCACAGGTGTAGTGAACTCCCTCTCTGCTTGACCCACAGTAAGAGGCAGGTGTGGAACGCATCCAGGGCTGTTTCCTTGAGGCAAAGATCCACTGACACCTTCAGTGGCTGCTTTGTCCCCGTCCTTGGACAGTCCTCGGCTGTTTGCTTCTTAATCGTGGACTTTGGTGAGCACCCAAGGGCCCTGGCTCCAGACCATATTCTCCAGAAGTTCCTATCCACATTCCGAAAATCCAGCACCTGTAACTTCCACCTCCTGTGGATAAAACAGATGAACGTCTCAAAATATAGGAAGGACCCAACTACTGCCCTGTGCTTTCACTCCACGTCCCTGACATCAGCTGCTCCCTCCCCCACTTCCTTTTCTGCCTGTCTTTCTCTTCCCCTTTTCCCCTTGGATCATTTCTGGTCCCTACTTCTAGTACCTTTAAGTGCCACTGGTAGGACACAGGTACATGTTCCTTCAGTTGTCCCTGCATGGTCGGCAGTCCTACACTTCCAGAAGCCCTTCCCCAGGGGGAACTCAGCAATGGCCAAGGCCTCCTGGAATGTCCTCTCTGGCACCACCGAATTCTTTGGTCCACCATTCATCCCTCCACATCCCTGACTGCACCAGGACCCTTCTGACCAAGCTACCTCGGTCACCCTCACCTGGGCCGGACCTTCTGGGCAAGCAGCACATCGAGCCCCTCCAGCACAGCTTGTAAGGTCTCCAGGTGAGGCGTCTTCATCAGGGACCCCAGAGGGAGGCGGGTGAAGGGCCAGGCCTGCACCATGGCCTTCAGGGTCTCTCTGTGTCTCCCGGCAAAGGCTTGCATGAACAGTGGCGGGAAGAGCTCTGTGGGCAGCTCCTCCAGGGCAGAGATGGCCAAGGCCTCGTCCCTCAGCAGGCTCTGCGTGGCCAGTTCCAGGAGTCTGGATGGGGCCCGGATGCTCATCCTGATGAATCTGCCACAAGAGGAATCCTGGGGAAACATCTAGGAAAAGGCATCCTTCTCAGGCCATGCACAAGCTACCCCGCCACCAAAAAATAAAATAAAATAAAACAATATGACATTACAAAAACCAAAGCACAAATCAAAATGTTTGGGGTGAAGGCAAAACTGCACTTAGAGGCATAAACCAAAACCTTAAATCTCCTAATCTTAAGAGACAAAAAAAATGTAAGTTATCTGTGCCATCCTAGGCTGAATGTCACCATCTGAGACCGGCTGAAGGTAGATTGAATGTGGGTGTCTTACGGAGGTGGTTGACTTACCAAGTCTGGATATGGTTGGCGGTGTGATCAGACCTCAGGAAGAACCAGGCAGTGACTCTGCCTCCAGGATCCTGGGTGTCTCCTTTGAACTCTCAGAAGCTTTTAAGGACCTTTCTAACCTTTCACATCCCCCTTTTTGCCTTCCAATCAGAAAGTGATGTGTGATTAGATCCCTGAATCTCCTCCCACTTAGTCCTGATTGGGTTTTAGGGTGTTTCCAGATTAACTGATTGGATCAGATATCGGTTCATGGAAAGGAAAGAATTAGGGGTGGGGTGAAGGTCGATGACTCTTTCACTGATTCACTCCACAAACATTGATTGAGTTTTAGTAACAGAAGAGGCCTTCAAAATGTTGGTTCATGGAAAGGAAAGAATTAGGGGTGGGGTGAAGGTCAATGACTCCTTCACTGATTCACTCCACAAACATTGATTGAGTTTTAGTAACAGAAGAGGCCTTCAAAATGTTCACGGATAGACTCCTATTGTCTTTTTTTAATTGAAATACAATTGATTATATCTATTTGTAGGATACAGAGTTGAACATCAATACCTACGTACAATGGGATGATCAAATCAGGATAAGTAGCATATGTATCATTGCAAAACATAATCATTTCATTGTGTTGAGGACATTCGATCTCCTCTCTTCTAGCCATTTGATTACATGAAGTTAAGTTAATGTTAAGTATAGCTGCCTAGCTCGACTACAAGTAAACAGAAGCTATTTTTCCTAACTAGCTATTGTGTGTCCATCAGCCAATTTCTTGCTATCCCCCTCGCCATTCCTTTCTCTAGTAATCACAGATCTGTTCTTTCCTTCTGAAAGTTCAAAGTATTTTTGTGATTGTTGTTTCTTTCTCTTCTCTCTTTATTTATTTACTTTTTACTTCCCACTTATGAGTGAAGACATGCGATATTTCTTTTTCTGTGCCTGACTTGTTTCACGTAACATAATTTTCTCCAAGCTCATCCATGCTGCTGTGAATGGTAGATTTTTATTCCTCTTTATGGTTGAGTAGTAGCCCATTGTGTATATATACCACATTTTCCTTATTCAATCATCTGTTAATGGACATTTAGGTTGGTTCCATATCTTGGCTATTGTAAATAGATCTGCAATAAACATAGGGGTACAGGTATCCCTTCAACATGATCATTTCCATTCCTTTGAGAACATACCCAGCTGTGGGATTGCTGGGTCATATGGTAATGCTATCGGTAGTTGTTTGAGAAAACTCCATATGGTTTTCCATAATGGCTGTACTAATTTACAGTCCCAGCAACAATGTAGAAGGATTCCCTTTTCTCTACATCCTTGCCAGCATTTGTTATTCTGTCTTTTTGATAATAGCTAGTCTAACTGGGACGAGATGATATCTTAATGTAGTTTTGATTTGCATTTCCCTGATGATTAATGATATTGAGCATTTTTTCAGGTACCTATTGGCCGTTTGCATGTCTTCCTTTGAGAAATGTCTGTTCAGCTCATTTGTCCATTTTTTAATTGGATTATTTTTGTTGCTGTTATTAAAATGTTTGAGTTCCTTGTACAGTCTGGATATTAATCCCTTTCAGGATGCATAGTTTGCAAATATTTTCTCTCATTCTGTAGGTCGTTTTTTCATAATGCTGATTGTTTTCTTTGCTGTGCAGAAGATTTTTAGTTTTATATAATCTTATTTGTTTAATTTTTCTTTTGTTGCCTGTGCTTTTGAGATCTTATTCATAAAGTCTTTGCCCAGCCCTACATCCCAAAGTGTGTCCCCAGTGTTTTCTTCCAGGAGTTTTATAGTCTCAGGTCTTATAGTTAAGTCTGCAGTCCATTTTGAGTTGATTTTGGTATATGGCAAGAGATAGGGATCTAGTTTCATTCTTCTACACATGGGATACCCAGTTTTTCCTCCAGCATTTATTGAAGTGGCTGTCCTTTCATATATGTCCTTGGCACCTTTGGCAAAGATCAGTTGACTCTAAGTGCATGGGTTGATTTCTGGGTTCCCTATTCTGTTCCATTGGTCTTTGTGTGTTTTTCTGCCAGTACCATGGTGCTTTGGTTACTACAGCTTTGTACTATAATTTGAAGTCAGCTAGTGTAATGCCTCCAGCTTTGGCTTTTTTTTTTTTTTTGGCTTAGGATTGTTTTGGCTATTTGGGGTCTTTTGTTGATCCATATGAATGTTAGGATTGTTTTTTCTATTTCTGTGAAAAATGGCATTGGTATTTTGATGGGGATTGCATTGAATCTATAGATTGCTTTGGGTAGTATGGACATTTTCATGACATTAATTCTTCCAGTCCATGAACATGGAATGTCTTTCCATCTTTTTGTGTCCTCTTTTATTTCTTTCATCAATGTTTTGTAGTTCTCATCATAAAGATCTTTCATTTCCTTGGTTAAACTTATTCCTAAGTATTTTATTTTATTTTATTTTATTTTAGTTGCTATTGTACATGGGCTGGCTTGCATTTTTTAGTCTTTTTCCTACTACTTCATTGTTGATGTATAACAACACTGCTGATTTTTGTGTATTTATTTTGTATCCTGTAACTTTGCTGAATTCATTTATCTGCTCTAAGAGTTTTTTCTCACCACTCCTGTTTAACATAGTATTGGAAGTACTAGCAAGAG